>NC_048222.1:128088951-128136092 GCF_002007445.2 Ailuropoda melanoleuca
CCCAACGGAACTCATAACTTTTCCAGTCCACGTACCTCCTAAACTAATTGCACCATTTCTTTTAACAGAACTACCATTTGCATATTCACCTTGCTCCAAGCCTTCAGAATCGTTTTCAATTCTTTCCTCTATCTCAAACCCACTTATGAATAACTGCAAAGTCCTATGGATTTAACATTTGGTAATACTTCTTACTCACATTGACCCCCTCTTTCCATTCTACTAAACTTCAAGCCACTGCTGGCTCTTAATACCTCTGGCTTTCTTTTTCTAAACTGGCCTCCTTAATACCTGCCATTTTAATCTCCCACAATTCCCCACGTACCTATAATTGAATTCAGAGGTTCTGGACTGTGACTGTGCCTTAGAATCATCTCAGTGATTGTAAGAAAAACAAAAGCCAAAGCCCTCCCCCCAGAGATTCTGATTGAAGTGGCCTGAGATGGGATCTAAGCACAGGTATTGTTTGTTGTTAGTTTTTACTCTCAGATGGCTTTAAAGTATGGCTAAAGTTGAGAACCACTCACTGCTAGTTAGCCAAACCGGAAGTCCATTTTCTCAAATACACACTTTGTTTTCTTGCATCAGATTTATTCACCTAGTTTTGACTAGCTTCTTATGGCATTTATTTTTCTGCCTTGGACATTCACGCATTGTGCTTTAACAAACTTGTTCAATCTTATAATTTATAAATTAACCTGGAACTTTTGTTCAAATCCCCCTTCCATCCGGTCTGTCCTTCCTTCCAACCGTTTACCACCACATGTTCACATATAGCAAGTAGTTTTAAGAAAATTTTTGTTTTGGGCAACTAGAGTAGGACTTTATTTTATTTTATTTTTTTTAAAGATTTTTTATTTATTTATTTGACAGAGATAGAGACAGCCAGCGAGAGAGGGAACACAGGCAGGGGGAGTGGGAGAGGAAGAAGCAGGCTCATAGCGGAGGAGCCTGACGTGGGGCTCGATCCCACAACGCGGGGATCACGCCCTGAGCCGAAGGCAGACGCTTAACCGCTGTGCCACTCAGGCGCCCCTAGAGTAGGACTTTAGATAACTAACCTCTGAACCTGACTTCTCATCTCTTAAGATGGATGACTCTAAGTTTCCTCCTAGCACTAAAATTATGACTCTATATTTATCAAAATAAACTCTTNAGAGTAGGACTTTAGATAACTAACCTCTGAACCTGACTTCTCATCTCTTAAGATGGATGACTCTAAGTTTCCTCCTAGCACTAAAATTATGACTCTATATTTATCAAAATAAACTCTTGGCCTACTAGTGCATGATAGAAGCTTCTAGTACATTTTCCCAAATATGCCCAACTCATAACAGTTCTAGGTTCTCTGATAGTTTTTGCAATTAGAGTTATTACCATATCTAGCAGGATTCAACCATCTAATACCAATCTTTTTAACAGTGCAAAATAGAACATTTAAATTTGCTTTTTAATCACTATAACCCTAATGCAACCAAAACAATGGTAAGAAGTAACATCACCTACATTCTTAAATCGAGATGCCAAGTTACTATTACCTTTTACAAACTGATTAAATAAATTTGTTATGTTATTACCATATAAGCCTAGCCAGAGGAAGCACACATGCTCAGTTTTCCAGTGAAGTTAACTTTAATATTAACATAAAAAATAATCATGGCAATGATGTTATTTGCTACTTATTCCTGATAGCTAAGGGCAAATAATATATGCAGAAAAACATTCCATTTCCTAAAATTATAGTCAAATACATTCATTATGAAGTAAAAACTTCCTGGTAGAGAATGGAATGGTAAAAGCTAATGTGCAGCATAAAGGTACTGGCTTGTAGCTAAGAAATGAAGAAAATCCTGTATCACATGAAGGAGCCCTGGCTGTACCCTAGTTATCATGAACAGTTTATCTTCCAAGGTAGGCGTGTGTTTCTACATCCCCAAATATGAAGACTCTAAGCTAAAAAAGCAGTTCCGATATTGTCTGATAAAATCACCCAAGCTTCTTTAAAAATAGATTTTTCTGATATAGTAGGTCTGAACTATAAAAGACTTCTGAATTTTTAACTAATGACCTATTTGTTTTTATACATGGTTGAGAAGTATGAAGCAAGATACAAAACCTACTTCTAGCTCTAGAATTCTTCTGCATATAGAAAAATGCACACAGTAGATGTTCAATAAATATAGCAAAATGGCTTGGTAATAGTCTGAGAGAATATGAGAAGAATCAGTAACTTGTCAATTAAGTACATGGCTATTTTTATTATACAGAATCAGTGAAATAATGGGGAAAAAAGTCCTCCNATATAGCAAAATGGCTTGGTAATAGTCTGAGAGAATATGAGAAGAATCAATAACTTGTCAATTAAGTACATGGCTATTTTTATTATACAGAATCAGTGAAATAATGGGGAAAAAAGTCCTCCAACTGTCAACTGGCCAAAAGGATTTAAAGTTTTGTTTTCAAGATGTTTAAAGACGTGAAACTCTCTCTTGCAATTCAAATAAATATATGTAGTGGGAGGTGGGATAGGTTTTAAGAGAACTGTCTAGACCCTCTTTTTTTGTTTTAATATTTCAGTGTTTCAAAAAGAGATTGTACTTTTTTGGCTAAAGAGCTATATCCAAAACATGTCATGAAATACATCACTTTATCTAAAAACAGGGTGGGGGGTGGTTTAGGAAAAGGAGACAATTTCAGAAATTAAATCAATCTACTGGAAATGAATCCTCGGAGTTTGGTTCCAATATCAATTTTAGGCTAAAAACAAGACTAGTTTTTAATTCACTTCCTTTCACTTTAAAGAACATTGTTTTTTACATGTTCACTATTCTTAGTAATAACTGGAATGTTTCTATGGTTTGGATTTTGGAAACCATATAATAATTATTACAGACTATAAGGTTTCACCTTAGGCCTTCACAAAAAGAAGCGTATCTACTTTTTCACATTTCATTTTCCTGCTGGGTTATATTTTATAAACTCTGTTGACAGGAAACTACTCAATTATAGAAATCCCATATTGGTTTTATTCACAATTAAATTATCTAAATAAAACTTCTCTGAAATGAAAAAATTGGCAGTCAGAAAATATGCTGGAAAGGAACTATTTAACAAAAATATTCTGTCAAGCTGTGATAGTTGAGGAATAGGGACAAAATCATGGAATAAGAAGAAGGCTATCCCATGTACTTGGTATGTTATTTTTCATTTAGAAGTATCAAATAAATGGTAGTGGGCGCTGTAAGAAATTTCAGCTTTGCTGGTTGCTTTCAAAGCCTGAGCACTTAAAATGATGATCAATATTAGGTACAAGAGCCTAGGATTCATAAGCACTTATAAGGACACACCCTCATGTTTTTTCCTTCTAGGTTTAAACCATCACAAAGGAGGAAGTTCCGAATCAAAGTGTTTATGCTTCGCCACCTGACCAGTTTGTCAGAAGTCTGAAATTCTACTTATTGCTACTTCCAAATATGGGCCTGACATTATGCCAGAATGCATATAAAGCCCTAGCAGCAGCAGACCACCATCTTAATATTGTAATTTTAATGTATTCTGCATATAGCCAGAAGTCAAAACTCCACAACATACCTCTTTCTCATAAAAGTTAAAAATTTCTTTCAATAAAAGCTACAGCTTCTTAGTCTGGTTATTATAGCTACAGACAGCTCTTACACCAGATCCTAATTATACCAAGAGTCTGAATAATAACAGAAAAAAATTATACAGTATTTTGAGGGAGTCTATGTTTATACACTTCGTTAAGGAGCCAATCTCAACCAAAAACCCAATTTCAAGGGACCAGTGATAACATAACGAGTATGACAGAAAATAACTTGACGTCTTGAAATGCTATAGATTATGAAGTAGCCTCCAAAACAAATATTCATTTCTAAAATGCTCCTGCTTTCAGAGCACAGAGAAAATTTTTGATTATATCAAATGAAACAATGCCAACTAGTAGTTTTAGTGGCTTGAGAGAAAGCATTAAAACAAGTTTTTATCAGTTATGCTTTGTCTAATTAAAACAAAATCAAAGCTTATTTACAAAGAACACGTATACTCCTAAAATTAGCTGCCAAAAGACAATGACCCAAACAGGAAAGCCGGGTATGAGTTTAGGTAGTCTAAATCGCAGGTTCAAATTATGTCAGCATGTTATTCTGAAAAGCAGAGAATTATTCAGGTTTGACATATCACTTAGGAATGGGGAGTCGGTAAAACTGAGTCTGAAGATTCACATAAACAAAATTTTATCAGACCCAAAGATTCTAGCTATAAGTGGTTTCAGTAGACTAAAAAATAAAAAAATATTTACTTCTATATAAAGTTTCAGGCCCTCAAGATTTTCTTATTCCAGAGAACATGACAATATGTAATTTGATTGGGCCACATTAAAGACTTAAAGAAAATGAAAAGGTAGGGACAAGAATGTTTTTAAAACAGCTCTTTGATAAAGTGAACTATTGCCTTGGTGTACTCTAACATCTAGAATGTTTTGTACTCTAACATCTAGAATGTTTTATTAAAGTGACAGTGCCAGAGACTCCTAGCATGCCTACAGAAGAACTAAGTTCTTTAAGTTTTACTGATGAAGACTAATTTTTGATTAACCCAAGAGTTAAAATACATTTTAAAAAAATTACAGACATGTTCCATTCCAAGAAGTTATGATATACACCAAACATCTTGCTTACAAAATAGCTAAAGTAGGGAGTGACTGTTAATATTAATTGCAAAAAACGTTCACTTTATAAAGTGATTCACTTGGGCATTTGTTGAAACAGAATTTGGATCACAAAATTTTGATTAATGCCTTTTCCAGGAAACATCTAGTTCAAAATTTGAACTCATCTATGTCTAGATTCAGTATGTTAAAGAAATAAAATGGGTGCATATGAAGAAAGAGTCAAAGCAAATGACAAAAATCACCATAACAGTACAGGCTAATAAATGAAGAAATCAAGAGACAGTTTCATTAATTAATATATTTTCTGCATTATAGTTAACATATGTACTTTCTTCGTGTCGCCTTATTTTCCGTTATGTATTGATATTTTGTTATATTCAGACATGAGTACATTTCAACAGTCTTTTGCAATAAATATCATAAAATAATAGAGATTCGCATAATAAATATTCTTTACAATAAAAAAGTTTAACAGACTTTTGTCTTAAAAATAGTCAGAATTCAACTTTGTGATATATACATAAAATATACAAAAAGCACCACAATTTGTGGTTAAGGCAATGAAAACACAGAAAAAATTAGAATTACTCAGCTGTTAACTAACCAAGGGGCCAAGATCACTTTAGGCAGCAAAGTTCTGTGACACCTATAGATCGATCAGCTATAAATATCAACTTCAGTTACCCAAGTGCCCTCAATGATGAGAAATTTGGTAAAAAAATGTGGGGTGTGGAAGGAAGGCAGTTGAGTCCTTCACAAATATGAAAGCCAGAATAAAGATGAGCAAGATACAACCAATATATCTCCAATGTGAAGATTTACATTGTAAAGCAAAACTAAACTTACATAGGAAAAGAAAAATACCTGGCATCTCCGGAATAAGAAACTGAGGGGAGAGAACTCTGAGGGGCAAGTACAGGGCAGTGGTTAAAGGAAAATGTTTAGGTTATAACAAAAATATATCCCCCATGCTTCTTAAGGGTCCAATGCTATGGAGATAGCCTTAACTGGAGACAGACTTAATACTTAGCTTATTTAAGCAATAAAAATGTTGCTTCTTTAAAAACCAATTTCCCTGCTCCCAGAGTACCCAATCAAAAACAGCTCTGAATCACTGTAGATTGACTGGGTATGTGTGTGGGTATGTTCATGTACACAACAACTTTGACAAGTTGCCTGCAGAACAAAAAGGCTACACAAAAGCCCACTAGCTCTCAATACCCTCTTCAGTGGATGGTAGAGGCTCTTGTTGTAAGTGGGAGCCAGCTGCAGTTTCACAGTCCACTCTTATTGAAGATCATCCGTTTGAGAAGAGTAACATCCATGAGTCAAACCTTGGGAACAGGGGAAGAAAGGCAGGAAAATGGTAAAGAAAATAAAACCAGTATCTAATATAATCTTTCTAACAGCCTCAGCTTGAAAGCTAGAAGTTCAGGAGGTCCAACCCACTTCCAAAAATCATGATGGTTTACCCTGACCCCTGGAGGGGCAGCTCTCCAGCTTACAATAGACAGTGTTGGAGTTCTTACATCTGCATCCTGGGCGATGGATCCAGTCATAACACCCCCTGCACAGCTTCAGGCATCCCTTAGCAGGAGGATAACAGAGTAAGCAAGGTAAAAATAGAGACATGGCTCCCATACACAGGTACCTAGAGCAGCAGTGTGACTGTGAACAGGAGCAAGGATTATCCGAGAAAGAATCCCCTTCATCATCATTGGAGCAGTGGTAGAAGATGCCCTTGACTAAGCACATGCAGGTTCCATATTCCACCATGCTCTCAGCAGAGCAAAGGCACTGACGATTGCAGGCCAAACAGGATGGCAGGGTCCTGGGAGCTGTGCATTCTCCACACTTGCACTTCCCACACTGTTCACAAATAAACTTGTGCTGTGTCAGGTCCTCTTTCAAGGAACCCTTCAAGTCATCCACAATTAGTTGCTTGGGCTGGGTCCGGATTGCCCTTTCAGACCTATTCCCAGGGACTGGTCTGGTAGGTGGTGACCTTCCTAACAGTCCCTGCTCAGAAGACGCACTGCTGTTGCTCCCAGAACTGGCTGCACTTCCAGTGCTGGTCGATCTGCTCAAAATGGGACCTCTGGCATTATTTGAGAGTCCTGCATGTCCCAGGTGGCTTGTAGGTCTATGCTCATAATTGTTATTCACATTAATTGGTATGATTTCATGAGTCCTTTCATGCTTTTCTTGTCTTGGTGCTGTTCGAGGAGCAGGTCTTTTCACCACAGATGGCCCTTCCGTATATTCGTTACTGCCTCTGATGGCCTTGATCTGGTCTAAAGACAAAATAGCAGCAGGCTGAATTTCTCTCTCATAGTCTAACCTCTGACGGCTATCCAATGTAGGCTGCTGGATCACAACTAATGAACTGCCACTGCCATGTTGATTTTGGGGATCCATGTGTAGTGATCTCGAATTCTGGCAATCAGTGGAAACCTGGCATTCATCTGAAATCCTAAAAGGAAATCAAAGATGAAAAAGCAAAAAAAAAAAAAAAAACAGAGACAGAAAATAAATGACAGGAAGCATTTTTTGGGGGGAAAATCCTGTCAAGTCACAAATTGCCTAAACCACCTGGTAATGATCTCCTTCATCAGTGGATTACAATGATGCTAGGGTCCTGGCCAGAGTCCAATTCCAAGAGGCTGAGGACCACATCATAGAAAAAGAATTCAAGCAAGAGACCCCATGCCATAAAAGTTAAAAGTTTTTTCCAACTTCTAAAAAGCAGAATCAAGAAGTAATGCCTTCCCGTTTATGAATCTAACAAATAATTAAAATGCAGTATGCCCTTATAGGGAATTTTGAGTATAAGCCCTGGAATAGCGCTCATGTAGAGAAAGCTCAGTATCAGTTCATTGGTGTTCTCCATAAAGGAAAATACCCACTTTAAAAAAAATTAAGAATGGCTTTGGTGCTCCTGCCTTTCTGTTATTTGTTTGCTGTTACGAGCATTAGATTAATAATGAGGAAATTAGTCAAGGTATACTTCATGCATTAAAAGAAAAACCCAAGAGACTTCAAACTAAAATGGAATCTCAACATAAGAGTGCATTTTCCACAGAAACCAGGATTTTAAAGCTTGCTCATTACTTATCTACAAGATCCAAAAATGAATATAGATGAATATAACAGTTCTTGGTGTTTTATAGCCCTAAAGCACACACACAAAATTACTGTACAATGCTGTGATGTTAAAAACGATTCACATTTGAAACCATGAAAGGATTTTTTTTTTTTTTAAGTTTAAATTAAGGGCTCACTCACATAACAAGATAACTTTCATGCACAAGTTAAGTATTAGGCCTTTAAAGCAGTATGGAGAAATCCTGGCCATTTTAATTACCTATATTTCCTCTAATTTAAAAATCTGTATTTACATGACAGATCTTGATTTTCAAAAGCACTGCCAAATCTGAATCAATGTGCGTCTTGTAATAAAATAGTACAGTAAAATCCTGATTAAAATCAGCATGTTATGTGTTTCCATACCAATAGTAAGTTATTTCTAATTTATAATGCACTCTTCATACACAAACTACCAAACATAAAAACATTTCCATTTTCAATCAATACTAAACCAGAATATTTCTCACAAAATCCTCCTAAAGTCCACACAGATCCATTCCAATTCAAGAATGAAAAGAAAAAAATGTCCATTCTCAACTACCACCCATGAGCCAAAAACACCAGCTTAGGGAATAAGGCAGATAGAAGTCTATTTCATCTCTTAATTGAACTGAAAGTCTATAGACTATGCCTTATATGTTCACTTCTTGGAGTTCCCCTCCCTTATTCTCCCAACTAAGATCTCCCAAGTTTCTACTTTACTCTACCTTCTCTGTACAGGAGGAGAAACACATTCATAATCTGCTGGGTTTAGTCCTGGAATCCTTAAGGACTGTTAAAATATTCCATCGTTACATTGCACACACAATATCACTCCTCCTTGCAAAGAATTTTTAACCCAGTGCTTTAAAAGCAGAGGATCTGAAAGTACGGAGTCAGATCCCACTGTTACGAAAAGCCGCGGACGATAGAAGAGTGCCCTAAAAACACCAGGCACACCTTTAATCTGCGTTTTAAATGATAGTTGTAACAAAGTTCACGCTGGCTGGTAAATTAGATCACCAGATAAAAAGAAAATTAGCTACCTCCGATCGGAAGCAAAGCCCCCTTTCAAGCACTACAGTCCTCGATCCATCCCCAAACTCACTCGCTCGCTCTCGGCAACCTGTCTTCCCCACGGACACAGGAATCCAAGTCCAATACCTTTTCGGACAATCCCATCACATCCTAAGGATCACCGTGGATTTCCAACCCATTTTTGCGTATCTCGCCAAGATTTCTTTCAGATAGTGAAGAGCCTTCCGAGCTAAGGCGGGCGCCAAAAGCAAGCCCAAGGCATGGATCGTTATCAATAACTATCTGTCTATACTTTAAAGGCAAAGCCGGATTCCTAAAGAGCCCTTTGGAAAGGAGCCGGGGGCAGGGGCAGCGGAGAAGCGTCGCCACACTGCAAGTTACGACGGTGGAGCTGCGCCCTCTGCAATCCGAGCTGAGAGAAGCGGTGAATAAATAGTTGACGGAGAGGAAGGAAAAGGAAAAAGTTATGAATGAAAACAAGTTTTCTCTCTCTCCCTCTTTTCAGGCAGGAGGAGGGGAGGAGGCTGAGGTTACCATTACCTCAGGAGGGCGGACTTCCCATTTTTAAAGTGGCAGCGCCCTCTCCCCTCCCCTCGCCGCTCCACTGCTCTCCAAACAAGAATAAAGTTGAAGCTCGCTTTGGCGCAGACTAATTCTGTCGAGGGGGTTACCCGCGAATTCCGAGGTTTGCCTCCCTAGACACACGCGCGCGCGCACACACACACACACGCACGGCCTTTTACAGTCCCCCGTCTGAGGAAACTCCTCCACAGAAAGCCTGCCGTTGGCACAGGTCAAGAAGTTCCTCAGAGCCCTCCCGGGGACACCCCAAAAGCCTCCTTGAGTCCATCTTTCGCGTGGAGGGTTCCTTCAAGAGGACAACCCGGGCCACCGCGCCACCACTCCAGGAAGCTGGGGATGGGGACCCTCCCTCTTCGCCCTCCGCAGCGGCGGAAAGTCGCCCCCCCCAGTTACCCAGCCGCGAGCGCCCCGGGAGAGAGGAGGCGCCCCTCCACTTCCCCTCCCCCTCGCCGAACCCCGGAGCCCGCACCTGCCGCGCGGAGCCAGTCGGGTCCGCGCCTCCCTCCCCCACCCCCGCCCGCCGAGAGCGGCGCCCGACACTCACCTAGGCCGACGCGGTGGAAGGGGGACAAGCCGTGCAACCCGGCCCAGGTCCCCGTGCGGGCGGCAGCGTGCACACGCCGCATCAACCGCGGCGGGGAGGACGAGGAGGCATTGCCCCTGCTGCGGCGTGTCGGCCCGCGGCCTCCCCCGCCCCCACCGGGCAGGAGCGCTCCCCGCGGCCCCCTTCCGGCTGCGGAGGACAATTCTCCGGAGACTCCGCGCGGCCCAGCGCAGCCGACCTCTCACAGCTCGCGTTCGCCGCGCAGCTCAGTAACATCCACCTCTGGGACTTTTCTCCTGCAGCCCCCTTCCACGAACTGGGGAGAGGGAGGGGAATCCCTTCAGGAGGGCTCTCGAGTCTCTCAGAAAAGCGAGCCGGGGAACGGCAGCGAGAACAGTCCGTGACGGGCCCACCGACTGGCACGCTGTGCTCTGTGAGTCCTCCTCGGGTTCCGAACGGTCCTCGCGGGAAAGGAAGGAGTGTCTGCCCCCTGACGAGTGAAAATCCACGTCACGGACGTTCGAGACTCCGCGGCGCCTAGGACGGGGCTCGAACCGGTGTCTCCGGGCGGGTCGCGGAACCGTGCAGGCCCCGGCGGGGCCCGGGAGCGCACGCCTGCGAGGCGGAGGCTGCCGCTCCCCCGGGGGTGGGGGTGAGTGGGATTTTTTTTTCTTTTTTACCCGCTTTCTTAGGGGTAGCGGTGAAGGGAGCGAGGTTGGGGGATTCTTCTCCAGGGAAGAGGCGGGGCGTCGTCTCTTGGCCCCCGCGCAGGTCGAGACACTTTCCCGATCCTGCACGCCGGGCAAGTGGGGGCACAGCGTCCCCCGGAACTCTGGTCCTGGCAGGGCAGCCTCTCCCGGGCAGCGCTCGCTCCCAGTCGTCCGACTCTTCTGTTCCACGGCCGAAATGCCTGCCACAGAGGATTAGCGATTGGAAAATAAAACATTAATTTCCCCTTCTTTCCAGGCACTCGGACGCGCAGCGCGCTCAGCCGCCCGGGCGGAGAGTGGAGCGGGGTGGGCTGGCCGCCAGCTCGCCCGCCGCCCGCAGCCCGCTGCCATGTGCTGGCTGTTGCTGCTCCCAGTGATTGACAGGCCGGCGCACAGTCGGCGTGTCAGCAGCGAACCAAAGTAACATGCAGTCTTGCACGTTTTGCCGAAGTGCTTTTGCCCCTTGGAATGCCTAGGAGTTCAAACAACGTTAAAGCAACGCCTCTGCGCATTGGAAATCAATACACAGAGACGGGAAATTCAGGTTTTAAACAATTGCTTCGCTCGGGACTCGGTGGCCAACAATGCCTCAACAAACATGTATTTGGTCCACACGCCGAGTGCCAGCCCCTCTTCGGCAAAAACCACCCTGTTTTTCACACAACCGACCGTTTCAGACTTTAAACTTGTTACCGTTCGGATAAGGAAAAAAAAAAATGAAAGGGACCCTGCTTTTTCTCTTAGCAGTAGCATTTACTTTAAGAGCATTAGCTTTAGCAGTGGGAATGCTACTGGTAATTTGAAATGCAACCAGTAATCTTAGATCTAAAGCGAGTTCAAAGAAATATTCAGTTCCTTGCAAAAGCCAGCATTTCTCACCTAGTCTTTTCTAAAATATCTACGGAATGAAAGGAAGGAAACAGTTCTTACCTAACGCAAAGATTGGAAATTGCTTTTCGGGCACATTTACAGCGACTGTAGCTGTTCCTTATCCGGGGTAAGGAGCTCTGTCTGCTGCTATCACTCTGCAAACCACTGCGTGCCTTACAGAGCAATCCCACTCCGGCTCCCCAGAATTTCAGCAGCTCGCCTCCACCTCCACCTCCACTCCAGGACACGCCTCCAGTGATATCATATGTCAATCACACGGGCTGCCTGAAAACCTGGAACAGGATTTTTCCAACAGTCGTTTCCTCCTTCGTCTATGTGTACCAACTTGGAAATGTTGCCCTGTATACTCGTGTGATAAACATCCTCTAAAAATTTGAGATTGCCTCTAAAAATCCTGCAAACGCAGTTTGTCATTTAGTTTTAGGTTTTAAAACTAAAACCTTTTAAATTTTAGTTTAAATTTAAACTAAATTTAAAATCCTTTAAATTTAGTTATCAGGCTCAGTTAAAGAATTAGTGGACACAACCTTTAAGGTTGAATTAGAAAATAATATTGAAGAATAAAAGAAGTTTAAAAAGTCGTATGCCAAGCCATCACTTCTGATCAACTAGAGAGAAAATGTATAATGATATAAAAAGATGATAATACAACATTACAGTTCCTATTAAAGCAAAATTCAGAATATGTGAAATCTGAAAGTTCAAAAGGTGGCATTCCTTACTTCAAATGTATATAACATTACCTCATAAAGGTGAAATTTCCTGCTGTAGATTTTATAATAACTGTTCTATCTTGGCTTGTGACACAATTTCCTAAAAATCAAATTTAAAAATCCCAACTTTCTTCAATTTTGTAATTTGTATAATCTTGCAAAAAAAACCCACAACAAACTCATTTATTTTTAAATATCATCTAATTGGATGTCAATTAAAATAGAGATAATTTACGAAGAAGTTTTATAATTCTTAATGATTTACGTTGTGTTACAGCGGGGAGTATTTTAATCAGTAGAAAACTCGCTATTTGTTTTCTTACAAACTATGGGATTTTAGACATTTATTATCAGAATTATGTACTTTATGCTGCAGTGAGGATAACTATATGTGAAATTTAAGGTTCCACAGAGACTTTTTAAAAGATACTTNTAAAATAGAGATAATTTACGAAGAAGTTTTATAATTCTTAATGATTTACGTTGTGTTACGGGGGGGGGAGTATTTTAATCAGTAGAAAACTCGCTATTTGTTTTCTTACAAACTATGGGATTTTAGACATTTATTATCAGAATTATGTACTTTATGCTGCAGTGAGGATAACTATATGTGAAATTTAAGGTTCCACAGAGACTTTTTAAAAGATACTTAAGGGGCGCCTGGGTGGCAGAGCGGTTAAGCATCTGCCTTCGGCTCAGGGCGTGATCCCGGCGTTATAGGATCGAGCCCCACGTCAGGCTCCTCTACTATGAGCCTGCTTCTTCCTCTCCCACTACCCCTGCTTGTGTTCCCTCTCTCGCTGGCTGTCTCTATCTCTGTCGAATAAATAAGTAAAATCTTTTAANTAAGGTTCCACAGAGACTTTTTAAAAAGATACTTAAAAACCAAAAACATATAGTAAGTGGAGAGGAAGTATTCCTTTTTTCCAGTTACTAGATATCAGAAGTAGCTTAAAGTCTTTGACAAAATAAAGCAAACAAAACAAAACTCCAGAATCCAAATCATGTATAAATTTGGGTATGGAAATTTTCAATTCTTAAGTTCCTTCTTTACTATACCAAGTAATTCTGTTGAAACTGTTTTTTTCTAGACTTTCAAAAGTTTGATCACTTTAAAAAATTAAAGTTGCATTCGGAATTAACCTCTTTGGAAGCTAGAACATTGCTAAAACCATCAATAAGAAGAAAGCGTCACTAGAAAATAAAATGAAACAAGAATGAAGCCAAAAATCTACATATTCACTTTTAATATAAACTATTAAAATAGGTTGTTTAAAAGGATAAAATCAGTTTTATTGTACAAATTTTCTATTTTTATTAGATCTCATATTTTGGGATGTAATGAACTTTAACCAATGATGGGTAGGTTTCTTGACCATTATGAATGGATTTGGAATAGTCAAATCAGAACTAAATATCACATCAGATTATCCTATTTGGTTCTTCAAAATGTCTTCTCAGCTATCGCCACAATTTTAGGATGAGAGGTCAGTTCACCAATATGATAAAACCAGGAGAGGGAGCACTGAACACTCTACACTTCCATAAATCCTACAAAAATATAGTTGAAAGATTTGTTACAAATAAGCTTCAAACTATTTCAACCACAGATGTATTAAATTACAATCTGCATGTGATTAAGTATTTCTGAATTACAATAATAAATCCATGAAATTTTATCTATAACACCATCATCATGGGTCATGTTCTATTTAGAAATCAAGTATTACGATGTACAAGTTGACCAATGACCCTTTGCATCATTCAGCAATAAAATAGATCAAAATGTTTTTCTCTCAATATTAGGTTACAAATGACTATAGGTATTGTCTTGCCACCCTAATCCAGAAGCAATTAATAAAACCTGCTTCTTTTGATTGCCTACAACTCATAAGAATTTGTAAAAATTCTAAACTTTTAGCTTAAAATAGACATTGTTCTTTATTTAGTAAGTTTAATTTCAGTGTACCTTAGCTAGAAATAGATAACTGGAGCATGAAATTTTCCTGGAAAGGAAAAACAATGTAAATATGTGTGGGAAAATCTTAGAATAATTTTCAGTTCACTATTAAGATATGTCTAAAAGAATAAAGTGGAATGAGAGTGAGCCCTGACGTGTTGCTCACTTTTGTGTGAAAACAGGAACAGCCATCTCTTCTGCTGATTTGATTTTTGGAAAAAGAACAAAATAGAATGAAAAAACAATCTGATAACTCCTCACAACTGCTAGTGATTTAAAAAAAAAAAAAGTGTAGTACTGAGAAGCTTAACTTACTCATTTATTTACTTTATTTGCCAAAGTAGCAGAATCATAATGTGGTCCAAGCTCTTTAAAAATAGTACCCTGTTAGTTCTCCCAATGTTTCTGTGAAGTCATGATAATAAGTATAATCTTCTATGTTGTCGAGAAACAAAATAATCACATAAGTTGGTAAGTTAGCCTATAAGAGCCTAATAAATTAATGAAGAACAAGGAATGGAAACTAAGTCTCTACTTTCCTTTTAGGGGAATAGTCACTATATTACTATACTTCCCAAGAAAAGCTGGCAAGGATAGGCCATTTTATTTTCAGTTTCCTTTTGTAAACAGTCTTTGTAGTTGACAGAAATAGACCAACCTATTCTGTAAATTTTCCATAAACATTCTCTTTATTTTCATAAGCTTAATTCTCATCCTTCTGCCCTATTTGAAACACAAATGTTCTGCATTGGAACAAATTCTGGAAGTGGGCAAATCAAACAATACATTGAGTAAATTACACTGAATGATTTGTAGAGTTTCTGTCCGCTCTATAATTCTACAACTAATCACTTGTGTACTTTGTCACAAGTGATTCTATTTTTCTGCAAGTTCTAAGAAAAAAAAGAAATGCACATGGAAGGGCTCTGAATTGCCCTCTATTCCTTATGTGTCCTATGCCTTTACAGAGAATCAAAGTGACAAGAGTTCAGACAAACTGCATTAGTCCTATATATCAAAGATTTTACTAACTAAATCCACATGGTAAGGTTGTATAAGGAAACATCTTTGCCCTAGTACAAAACAGTCTTCATTTCTTATCTAGCTAATTGAAGAACAAATCCTCTCTTTTTTCCTCTTCCATAATATTAAATGTTCCTTCTGAGCCTTGACTTGTTCTTCTTTCTCACAAGAGAACAAAATTAGCCATCTATGCTGATTTGACGGTTGAATGCCCTCATTATAATGATCACCTGGTATCATCTTTGATTCAGCAAAAGTTATTAATCTCTCATTTCTGTAACTATTTATTGCTGTCTTCATCTTCAGAGACAAATGTATAAGAATGTAGGTTAATTCAAGCCTGTAACTGCCCCCAAAAATAGAATAGCAAGAAAACAAAATCATGTTTTCATTAAAACAAAAACAACTTAAAATATCTCCTGAGGCTTACTTACTATAATTTTTATTTCCTATACTGAAAAAAAAAATTACAAGAAGATTTTTAAAAGACTTTATACTTAGAGTTTTCTCTGATTTGCAATTCTCTTGGAGCATTTTGAATAATTCCATGTATAAAAACATTTCAGGTGGTAATAATAATTGATAGGCTACATGTATTGAAAATCTGAGTTTTTACTGTATCATTCTTCCATATCGTGGTCTATTAACCTTAGCAAATACGCCATATTTATCCATAATGTCCCTATGTCCAATATTACAAGTATGAAAATGGCATGGTATTGAGAAAAGAGTAACTGATGTAGGGTCAGATGATATGAAGTTCAGGTCCCACTTTGCCACCTTCTAGCTTGGTGACCTTCACTTAATTTCTCTTAGCCTGCTTTCTCGTTAATAACCTGAAGTTAATAACAATCCTTCACCTTGTCAAATTGCAGCACTACTGTGGACTCAATGTATATGCAGTGCTTTGTAAGCTTTATAGCTCTGTATAAATTCTGTAAGTTAGCATTGCCTCAAATACACTGTATGATGAAGAAATGTTTCAGGTCCCCTCTTTTTAGGTGCTTCATCCCTAAATAATGAATTTATTTATCTTACTTCCAGTTAAGATAAAGTTCATTGCAAATAATAAAATCTCTTCTATAAAATCTGTAAACTCTTTGTGATCATTCAGATTAAATAAAGCAAATATATGTTTTTAAAAAGTAATTGGATAACATTTTAAAAATTGAAAATTAAATAGAAAAGTAAAAAGCAGGGATGCCTGCTCCCTCAGTGGCTCAGTCAGTTAAGCGACTGCCTTCAGCTCAGGTCATGATCCCAGAGGCCTGCATCAGGCTCCCAGCTCAGCAGGAAACCTGCTTCTCCCTCTCCCTCTGCCTGCTGCTCCCCCTGCTTGTGCGCATGCTCTCTCTCTATCTCTGTCAAATAAATAAGTAAAATCTTTAAAAAAAAGAAAAGAAAAAGTAAAAAGCAGATATACTTCTACATATTTTCATACTCTTGCTTCTTTTTGATAATCTCTTAGAAAGTTAATTTTGATAAGTATGGCAGATATGGTAGCAGTTTCTGTCAATTACCAAAGTACTATATGAATCTGATGTTTGTTAATTTTTTAAAATTGATAGCAAAGAGGTATGTCATACAGCCAATGCATTTCAACTAACCAAAACAAAAAACAAAAAAAAAAACCCAAAAAACCCCCAAAACCTGTAAAGCGCCACCTATTGTTGAAAATAAGTCATTTCAAATTTCAATCAAAACTAGAAAATTGCGTGTTAGCCTAGGAATTGGATTCATCAATTTATATTGATCAGTGTTTTGTAGGCTTTCTTTCCCTTAAATTACAATATTGTGTTATGACTTAGGGTGTTAGTTTTCAGTAAAATTGAAACAAATGCATTAAATATATTGGATGCTTTTTGAAGAATCTAAAAGACAAAAAAAAAAAACCCACAAAAAACCCACTGTGCCTATCTAAAGTTACAATATCAATGGAGAAGATAATAAAGTAATGATATTGACTTTTAACCAACACATATACCCAAAAAGATGCTTTTCCACTCAAAGTACTTACTTAGAAAAGGTATATGCTACTTCCAATAATGCCACAATTGGATAAATCTTTCTTTAAAATCCTTAATTACAAATACCATCTGGGTTGGTCAATTATAGTTATAAATATTAGTGATCTCTTCTGAATACATTTCTTCCTGAAAGTCTTCCTCTTCCTATTTCTTTCAAAATTGAACAGAAGAAAATGGAAGAAATGAGTACATAATACTTCTCTAACTTTTTTGATGAATTATGAATTCCTTCATTCTGAAGATTCATAACGTTGTTGAAGTTCTGTAAACTTTATGTGCTCAAGTGTCCTTAAGACTGGTTTATTCTATCTTATTTATTTATTATTTATTTATTTAAGTAAGTAAGCTCTACACCCAATGTGAGGCTTGAACTCATGACCCCAAGATCAAGAGTCACACCACTGACTGAGCCAACCAGGTGCCCCTTGACAGGTTTATTTTCAAAGTAAGTGTCCTTAGCATAACCGACCAGAATAGGTATATTTTACCCGTCTTTAAGGTTTTGTTAAAACCTTGTGGGCAGATCTTCAGCCTATTGCTATCACATGATTTAATGATTAGGCATGCAATGAATCTTCATATTAAGTTAATTCTGGCCCTTTCTCCTCTTTTTCCACCGCTGCCCTGATTCAAGTTCTGGTTACCACTCATTAGATTACTGACTCATCTCTAAGGCAGTTATCTGACACCAGCCTTTTCTTGGGACAATCCACATAGTCAGGTGAATCTTTTAGGAAGAGACTCTTGTCAGGTAACTCCTTTGCTCTTGATTTCCTTGAGAACAAGTCCAAATCCTTACTGTGCCTTAAAATTCCTCTGTAATTTGTCCTTACTTTACTTTTTCCAATTCTGACAGTTATGATTTTACAAAAGAAGCCTTCCTTTCAGTCATGCCAGTCTTGTAAAACAATTGTGATCACGATAGGCCTATTGCCTATTTTCTCCTGGTGTTTCCTTCTGCCATGTCCTAAAGAGAGATTGTCTTTTTCTTTCCCTCTCTTATGAATCCTATTTATTCTAGAATGAGAGTCAAGTTCTTCTTCCCATAATTAATACCTTATATTTTATAGCAATACATATTTTATGTTATATTCTTTTCACTGTTGATTCTCCCCACTACAGCAAATGATCTTCTAAATTTTTGAACAGTTTTGTTATTTTTATTTAGGTATATTGTTTTTCTTCTCAGACTTTTACTTGGCTTGAACACTCATCTTACTCAATATACTGGCTGCTATTGATTTATGGGTTAACAGAATCCAAATCCATCTTCAAAAGGGAAATATTTTTTCTAATACTAATATTATTTATAATATATACACTATACCATATACAGTATTGATATGCAAGATTGACCAACCCAAGGAATAAAATGTTGATTATATTATGCTACTATCTCAGAGACATCAAGCAGTATGTGTGCTCCATTATAGAATTAATCAATTAGGGAATAGAAAAGATTACTGAAAAAGTCCCCCAAGTAAGGATATTGTGTAAATACTAGAGAATCCATGAAAGATCTTGAGTACTATATTTATAAAAAGATGAGATCAAATACTTATAATAGCAAGTTAATTAGAGATGCTCTTGTGATTTTTTAAAAAATCATTTAAAACTTTATAATTCACTGTCCAACTGTATGCAATAAATAAGTCATGACTTCCCTTTCCTGCAAGACAATTTTAGTTTATGCATTCATTCAGCAAGTATGTATGTGTGCTCGGTGCTGTGCTGGTGATGCAAAGATGACAACAAATTCCTGGAGAGGCCCTAACAGTCCAGTCTGTACCGTGTAACTCTATGCCCCACAGTTGATTGGATTATGGGGGGGCTCAGGACCTAAACACAGTTGAAAGAAAAAGAAAAGAAGAAAGGATGAGCTGGGCCAGTCTGATAATTATGGAGAGAGTAAGGCAGTTATTTTATGAAATAAAGCTACAAATTATGAAGAAAAAGGCAACAAAGGACCATGAGTGAATAAAATTTATGAGCGAATGAATATTATTAGGTAATAATAACCAAAATACCACATCTAATCAAATCTAAGATGTGATTGCTTGTATGATGTATTTTTATTTTATGGACTGCTATGAAAGAAAACATGCTGCAGATTAACCTACAGCACAATGCGTTCTTATCACTTGGAGTTTTATATTTATTGAAAGGGCTTTTAATGCTGACTTAAACATAGCTTTTTATCCTATATCATTCTTGGGCACATACTTGAAAGAAAATATATGCAAAACAAGTTTAGGGTTCCTAAAATTCCTCATAGTCTAATTCTTCTGAATCACTTTTGACTCAGTCATCAGTGCTAGTGTTTTTGTACACAACATAATGCTCTGGCCACCAAGATCACCGGCAGAAGTTCTTCAAAGATGCAACAGTTCTTAAAAGAGCACTCCACCATTATTTTTAGGATGTCTTCCAAGTCACTAACACTTACTCTGCAATTTTTGATACCGTAGTATTTTTTTTTATCTTATCACAAGTGCCAACAGAATGTTTTTAGACAATAGCCAGAACTCAGAGCCTTGACTCAAACGGTCCTTAAATAGTTTCCCAATCAAACATGGAGAGGTTACGGTGGTCTAGTCATACAGCTGGGAATAACAACCAAGTTTGCACATGGGTAGGCAGTAACTACCTCATGATCTGACTCCTGTCTGGTAGACAGTAATTATAAGATGCAAGCAAATTTCAGAAGTATTAAAATGTGGATGAAATTGTGCCTCTTGGAATTGATGAAATGCAGTGGTTAGCATTCTATCTTTACAGTAATCTTATGGTTTCCTTATCTAACTTTGTACATATGATGCACAAAGAAGTTTGGTATTTTGACCAAGATTACACAGTTGACAAGTAGTGGAACAAGGATTTGAACCCAGGTATAGAGAGGGTGAGGAAGTTAGCCGGTAGAAAGAAAATGAGCCGAATTGTCGTAATCAGAGGGCATTTCACTGTAGATCTGCCACCCGCCTGCTGTTGGTGTTCTCAAAGCTCCTTGGTTCTTTAGGCAGCAGAGCTATACAGGGGTTTCTTTTCTTGGATTCCCACGAGCTTCCTCTCCATTTTCCATATTTGACTGGGGAGGCCTGACTCAGTGTCTGCTCTTTACAACCAATAATCCTAATAAATCTAGGCATTGATATATGCCTGGGAGAATTGGGAATGTTGCACAAAGAAGGGCACACTGAGCTTAGATTTGTTGGATAGGAGACAAAATTGGGGTGGAAGAGAGGGGAGGAAACAGAGGGAGGACCTTCTAGAAGAGCTAAATGTGTGTGCAAAAGTACAAAGGGCAAAATAATCCGGGAATAGCTTAAGGAGTTCAACGTTGTTAAAGCAGACAGTAAGGGAGTGGAAAAGATCAAGAGAAGGGTTGGATAGGAAAGCAGGGTTGGGAGCATACGGGGACTCTAGGCCGTGTAAAGAAACTGCGTGCTATCCTGTAAAACAGTGACTCTCAAACTTGTTTAAGCAGTGACCTATTTTTTCAAAAATAAGGCTAGATGAAACTCCAAAATATGTAAGCGATAAGGTGGCACTGCCCCGAAGAAGCAAGGCTGGAGTGGGGGAAGAGGAGTCTCCAAAGGCAGCTCCGCACAACACAGCTTTAAATCCATTTTGGGAGCTTAAAGTGCATGACCAGAGGGAGATCATCTTGTCAGTAGTAAGGAGGTGGGAGGGGCAGAGTAGATCGCTGCTCTTGGTCACTAGGAAGCCCTGCAACCATGGGGAGAGACTGAGAAGTGAGGAATGCCGCGTGGTCTGCAGGGCTAGCCTGCAAGAGAAGTTCAGGTGAAGAGGGATTTCTTACGCAAGTACAGCAGACAACCACAAATACCCGAGTGCACAGAACAAGTACAATCAGCTCTACACAAAGTGCAAGACAAGGAAGACAGAATGATGGTAGGTGGCTTTTTCTCTTTTCCGCGAACGTTTTCTAAGGTGTTTGAGTAATGAGATGAAAACGGATATATGTTTGTTTCCTGCTGTATTGTTATACAATTATGATAATCCATAATATATTATAGATTACATATATAAGTTTAGTGTGTGACAGTCCTTTTGCTAAGAATTTTATATGCATCATCTCTTTTAATCCATATAAAAATCATATTAGTGAAGTATTATAATTTATAGAGGAAGATGCTGAGGCTCCGAGATTAAATAATGTACCCCAACCAAGTACCCAACTTGCAAGTGACAAAACTAAGATTTGAAAATAGATTTGTCTGACTGTAGAAAACCAGTTTTTTATTCTATTACTTAAAAACCTTCCAAAATATTAATACTGCTATTCCACAGATATATTATAATATATTACAATTTACTGAAATATTCCAGTTCCAAATTTGAAGAAGAAAAAGCACAAATTTCCATGGTCCTGGATCTCAACTCTAATACCAAGATTTCATGAGACTGATTTTCACTTTCTCACCCGATGCCATCCCCACAACCTTGCTTTCTAAGCCATGGGAGTGGAAACAATGGTGTCATTGGTAGTAGCAAATTTCTCACATCAAAGAGCACCTATCTGAGGCATTGACTCCTCGGGTTTTTCCTACATACCTATTTCTTTTGCCTTGCCCATCATAGGGAATTGTGCCTGCGAGGAAGATCACAAGCACAACGCACGCTTCTGAAGATATCTGAATTCCTATTTCGGGCCCATTGTGCACATGTGCATGGTAGTGGCTAAAGTGTTATTCTTAAGACCCCAAATTGACCATTGAATTCAGTACTGTTCTTCTGAGACCTAATACAGGAAACAATCAGGTTTCAATCAAGAGACACAGAGAATAAGAAAGGTGCTCTTCCCCTTATTAACATACACCTCCAACACACACACACACACACACACACACACGTTAAGTATAAGAAACAGGACAGCATTGATAATCAGATACAGGATACATGGTTCCTAGGTTGTTGATATGAAACCAAAATCAGAAATAAGTGAAAACTACCTGACTATGGGATACAATTCCTGGAGTGATTTTTTTTCCCTCAGATAATTAATTTGCTAGCCCTCTTACAATTTAACAGATATAAACAACAGATCATTATGTGTGTGTATATATATATGTATATATATTATATACACACATATAAACATGATAATTACGAACTGCTTTAAAATCTTTTCCACATGGCATTAAAATATATGAGAAATCTGTGTTTTTTCTGACTAAAAGGTGCATTGTATTAGCCTTTTCTCTTGTGCCATGCCACTATCAGTGTCTTTGTGAAGATGTGATCAAAGAAATGGAATATTCAGCATCTCCCATAATACAGATCTTTCCTCTCCCATCTTTCTCATTGCCTACATTCTTAACAAAGCAAAATCATTAAGCATTCAAAATCCATGGCATTGGCCTTGAAATGTTTTATATGATTTGTCAAAAGCAAGTATTTCCTACCTCTAAGGTATTTATGTTGAATAAAAAAACTGTACCAAGCAAAAATGTTTATTAAAAATGAAGAAAAAGCAAATGTCAGGAGATGTTCTTGAAATGAGTGTGTGGCTTTACTTTTTAAAGTAAAACATTTACATCTTATTCAATTTTCATTTAATTTTATACAGAAAACCTCACTAATACAGTGTGGACTAGCCTCCTTGCCACATTAATTTTTCTTTCCTTCTGATACATGTGAGTCTGTGTGGTCACATGCATTCTGGGCTTTGGGTTTGCAGATGAAGAAAGTGAGGAAGGGAAAGAAAAGAGAAAAAGAAATGCAAAAAGAGGGAGAGGGGTATCTTAACTAGTAAAAAGGCTAAACAGTAAATTATAATTAAGAATAAATTTATCCTTATGTCTTGTACATTCCATATTAAAAACTAAAGATTCAAAAAGAGTAACTCACAGTAGTTTCTTGTCCCATAATTATTTAATACAGTCATTCTGAGTTCCACCTTCTATTTTTAACTGTGACCTTTCTACTGAATAAGAATCACATATACTAGGTCTGAATTATTACAAAGTGGGTTCTGAATTAATGAGATAAATGAGAGTTTTTTATACTACACAGGGAATTCAATCCTGAAGTAAGAGTGTTATTAATGAGTGCCCCTGCACTCCATGACAATGTGCCATTTGATGGGTGTATTTTTATAAGGCCCTGTGCAAACATCACCAGTCGGTGTTCCCTCTCAGTTCATTGTGACAGTAAAGATCATGAGCATACATCACTGTAGCAATCCTTATTCGTTAAAGGAGACTCTGGGTTGAAACTGTTCATTGTGTTGCAGTGCCATAGAAAGTTTATGCAGTTACAATGGTTTAAAGGATGTTAGTTTCATCTATGTTGGAGTCTAAGAGATACCCAAGCACAAAACTGGGGTTTTTGTGGACATTTATGAACAGTCTGTAACTTAAGCAACTTCCATACCGTTCACAACTTATCGTCATTACCTGATGCAGATTTATAACAGAATTCGGTATTTTAGGAAAGCTTTATGACCATTTTCAATGATCATTCCAGTGCTATGAAGTAAGCTGATTATAACATCACATTTTACTTAAAAACTCAGATACAAAAATCAAGGTGAACTTAGTGAGTCTTAACTAATACAAAAGTTTAGAAAAAAACACAGTTATTGAGCTTCCAGTCTGTTGCTTATCTGTCCAGGCCTATTAATATTTTTTCAAAGTGGATAAGTTATATTTTATCACTATAAAGCCCACACAATATTCAAAATGATGACCAGAGTCTCTTTATAAGAGAATGACATTTCTTTTTTCAAAAGGTCAACCAAATGGAGTGTGACTCCATTGCACTTTAAAAAAATTTTTTTTAAATTTATTTGATAAAGAGATAACAAACAAGGGGAGGGGGGAGCAGCAGAGGGAGAGGGAGAAGCAGACTCCCTGATGAGCAGGGAGCTTGATGCGGGGCTCAATCAGGACCCCCCCAGGATCATGACCTGAGCCAAAGGCAGATGCTTAACCAACTGAGCCACCCAGGTGCCCCTCCATTGTACTTTTTAAAAAAGATTTTATCTTTATTTATTTGAGACAGAGCAAGGGCAAGAGATATCCCAGAGGGAGAGGGAGAAGCAGATGCCCTGCTTAGTTAAGAGCCTGATGTGGGGCTCCATCCCAAGACCCCGAGATTATGACCTGAGCCAAAGGCAGCCACTTAATGGACTGAGCCATCCAGGTGCCCTCCGCTGCACTTTTTAAATTATTTAAAATGTCTCCAGTTCCAATTTTATCAAGATGGGTCATAGACCTAAATATGAAAGCTAACACTATCATGCTTCTAGAAGAAAGCATAGAATATCTTCATGATCTTGAGAAAAGAAATACTTTCATAGAGAGGACACAAAAAGCACTATACATTAAAAAAGGTAGAGTGGACTTCATCAAAATTAAATTCTTCTCATCAAAGGACACTATTAAGAAAATAAAAAGTCAAGACACAGTGTAGGAGGAAGTATTTGACATGTGTATATCTGATTTGAATTCAGAATATATAAGAACTATAAATTTATAACAAAAAGACAACCATACTTCCAAATAGTCAGAAGACTCAAATATACCATAAAAGAATATATATGAATGGCCAAAAAGCTCACAAAAAGGTGCTCAACATCATTTACTCATCAGGAGAATGGAAAACCACAAAGAAATACCATTTTTTATTTGCTAGAATAGCTAAAGTTATAAAAGACTGACAATACCAAATGGCGGTAATCAAGTGGAGCAACTAGAATGCTCATGGCAGGAACATAAAGATGGTACAATCACTTTGGGAAAAGTCTGGCAGTTTTTTATACAGGCACACACACACACACACACACACACACACATCCTATGACCCTACAAGTCAACAAATCTCCTCCTAGGTATTTTCTTAAAAAGAATGAAACATGCACACAAAGATTTCTACGTGATGATCCATAACAATATATTATGACTATTTATAACAACTTTATTCATAATAGCCNTCCTATGACCCTACAAGCCAACAAATCTCCTCCTAGGTATTTTCTTAAAAAGAATGAAACATGCGCACAAAGATTTCTACGTGATGATCCATAACAATATATTATGACTATTTATAACAACTTTATTCATAATAGCCTCAAACTGGAAGCCACCCAAATGTTGATCAACAAGAGAATGTATAAACAAATTGAGGTGTATTCATACAGTGAAATACTACTCAACATTAAAATGTAATAGACTACTGATACATACATCAAAAAGAATCAATTTCACAAACATAATGCTAAGTGAAATAAGCCAGACACAGAAGTATGTACACCATATCAGTCCATTTTTATGAAGTTCTAAAACAGGAAAAACTAATCTATAAGAATGGAAGTCAGAACAGTGATTGCCTCTGATGAGCAGGGATTGATTGGAAAGTGGCACACGGAAATCTAGGATGACAGGAATGACCTATTTGTTAGGATGGCAGTTACATTAAATTACATTTATGAAAATTCAATAATTGCACATTTATAATCCATGCATTTCATTGTATATAACCTTAACTCAATAAAAAGAAAATGATTCTGACTTCTCTCCTACGTTTCTCTTTAATTCAACATTTACTGAGTATCTATGACATAAAAACCCTATGTAGTTGCCAAGGATACAAAAATAAGTAAGACCCTGTCCCTGACTTTAAGGAATTTAAAGTCTAAGAATGAGAATTTACAATCTGGTAAAGAAGAGAGACAAATTTCACTGTAAAATAGCAGGGACCTTAACAGAGCCAGAGGTGGGCCAGAGGAGGGAACACAGTCAAGAGGAATGCCTAGGTAAGGAAGATGTCTGGAGCACTAGAAGCTTATCTTGAGAGTAGAGAAGATGGAGGGTAAAGCATTTTCAGCCCGGGTAAAAATCACAACAAAGTCATGTAGATAAGAAATGGCCCGGCTTGAGTGAGAAACCAGAAGCAGTTAAGTACTGTTCCAGTCAACTGATGTTAACTTGCTGAACAATCTCCCCAATGTATTTGCCAAGATGACAAAATTATTTTGTATTTTTAGTGTCTGAGCTCTACACATTTTTCTTTCAGTACGAATGGCACTTACCTTGCTCCAGCAATGATCACCACTGCCCCCACCTCTGCCTGAATTCCAGAACTAACATTTGTTCTATTATCCNTGAATGGCACTTGCTCCAGCAATGATCACCACTGCCCCCACCTCTGCCTGAATTCCAGAACTAACATTTGTTCTATTATCCTATCAGAACTCTTGGCTGTCATGCAATTCCATCATCATGGAATCCAAGAGAAAACCCTGTGCAATTCCATATGCAAAATTTTTTGAGACATTGTCTTCCCTTGGCTTCAACAGCATCATCTTGCCCTCATTTTCTTCCTTTCAGCTTCTTTCCTTCTTTCTTTCCTTTGGCTTTGCTTCACTCAAGCTCTAAATATTGGCATTCCTCTGGTTCTGCCTTAAATAGAGTGACTATATATTTATTCTCCAAACTGGGTCAACTTTTGAGAATGAAAGGGCTGCTATTAATAATTACCTTGGGGCAAAGTGTTAACTGGGACCATCCCAGGCAAACTGGGATTGATGGTCATCCTGTTCCTGGGCCAGTCTTCTTTTCTCACTCCACACGCTCTCCCCAAGTGATGTCAACCACTCCAGTGGCTTCTTTACCATATTTATCCAAATGATGCCAAATATCTCCAGCCTGGACTTCACTTTTGAGCATTAGACCCTTAAAGATAAAGGTTTAGTCCACTGGGATGTCTTACAAGCACTTGTAACTCATTAAGTCCGAAAGAGAACATACAATATCCTCTCTTCACATTCACACTCAAATTCACTCCTCTTCTAGTATTTCCTATCTCTGTAAAAAGGCAGCTCTATCCATCTGCTTGCTCAAATCAAAAGAGCACTCCTCCCACTCACATCCAATTAATCACCAAGTTCTGGCAGTTCTATTTCCTCTGCCCGTCTTGAGCCCTCCACTTTNCCACTGGGATGTCTTACAAGCACTTGTAACTCATTAAGTCCGAAAGAGAACATACAATATCTTCTCTTCACATTCACACTCAAATTCACTCCTCTTCTAGTATTTCCTATCTCTGTAAAAAGGCAGCTCTATCCATCTGCTTGCTCAAATCAAAAGAGCACTCCTCCCACTCACATCCAATTAATCACCAAGTTCTGGCAGTTCTATTTCCTCTGCCCGTCTTGAGCCCTCCACTTTCCTCCAGCAACACCATTGTCACCCCAGAACCAGTTATATCAATTCTTACCGCGACTGGTTTCTATGCTGCAGCCAGTGTGATCTTCATAGTGATGTGGGGAACAAAGGCAGAAGGAAAGGTAGATAAAATTAAATGTCCGTATAACCTATAGCCCATTGACAAATACTTGAGGTAGGCAGAGTGTAATGTTCCTCCAGGAAACTCCCAACTGTCTTAATGTTAATACTTTGCTAAGGAGAAAACCAACCTTGGTTTGACAGTAGCAAGGCCTCAGGTTTCCAGGAGTCTTAGCATATGAAAATCCTTTTGGAACTTCCCTTATCTTTACTTCCCCCAACCCCAAAGTATATCATCAGTCGCCCCTCACAATCCCGGAGCAGCAGCTCTTTCTGTCCACCAGTCCTGTCCCCGTGTTTTAATAAAACCACCATTTTGTACCGAAGACGTCTCAAGAATTCTTTCTTGGCCGTCGGCTCTGGACCCCACCAAACTGCACCTATGCTCAAAAACTACATTAAAAAAACACAAATCTGATTTATTTGTTTTTACATAAAAACGTTTCAATTGCTTCTCATTGTCCACAGCCCCCAGTCTCAACTGGAGGCTAACATGACCTCAGGTTACTCTGTGCACTGCCCCCCCAACACTTCTCTCTTCAGTCACACCCTGGCCCTCTATGCTGCAGCCGCATTGGAATTCTTTTAAGTTCCTTGAATGTGCCAAGGTTTTTCTAACCTTAGAAACTTTGCACATTATTTCTCCTTTAGTTATATGATGCTCCAACACACTGTACTTCTTTGCATAATTTTGCACAAGTTTATTATTTTTTTATTTTGAATAATTTGTTTAAAATCTTTCTTTCTAGACCGTGAGGCTGCAGGATGTGCCTATTGTGTTCACCATTATATCCCCAGCACCTATATAGCGCCTGAGGGTCAATCCATGTATTCGTGCAATTAAACAAAGGATCTCACCCTCACTGGGAAAATCCCAATTCATTGACTAAAGGGGAAAATTCCAATTACTTCTGTTTTTCAAACTATTAACAAGAATTGTTTGTATATTTCTTTGTTCAAATACATTTTGCCTCTTTTGTGGCTGGTGGGACTCATTGTCCCATCAACAAAATAGGGAGTATAACCACTATATCCCCTTCTCACATCATGTGCTCATTTGCATAACATTGAAAACATAAAAGTAGAAAATGAGACAAACCATAATCTAAATTTCAGATACGGGGTTTTCCCAAGTAGGAAGAACAAAATGTAACATGGTGATTTAATAAATCTGCTGTTTCCGTTAAGATTAGAGACAAATCACAAGGGTAAATGCTTAAGACAATTTTCCAATCAAACATTGCTAATCCTGTTGATTTCTACATTCAAGAAACCCAGGAGAAATCTAAGAGTGGAGTGCTTTGTGTTTCTTATTTAATGAGTATTTGGCAAAAACAATGAGGTGGGGGAAAATGTTCTTGAGGGCCAGAATCCAGTGTCACTTGCTTACAAAGCAACCATTGGGACATGAGGTGATTGACCATCTGTTTTCAATCTTGGGTCAAAATTTCTTTTAATCCAGGATGTAATTAAATCCGTGGTATGTGTAGAGATATCTATTTCATATATATAATTCCCTAGATGTTTAATTATAAAGTAGTTGCAATCATTTGCACAAATCAGTTCATATTATGTTATTTTGACAGCAGGTTTACATGTTTTGGAAGGAGCTGTATGGGGCTCTGATGGGGAGAAACCGGTATAATACATAGGAGTTTGTTCCATCTCCTTCATTTCCATCTACCATCAAGGCTGGTTCCCTGTCTTGCCTCTTCCAATATTAAGATAAGAAGAAGTAGTTTTGTCAAATCTATTCAGGGTGTACTTGCAATTACCCTAGCTGGGGCTGAATTATATAAGAGGATTTCTTAAAGTCATTGTTAAAATATGAAAATCATTTTTCTTTAAACTATTAATTGTACAGAAAGAAATATTTACTTTAAAAACAAAAATCTTTTAACTCTAAGACAGGAGAAATAATAGATTGCATTCTTCATGTTACAACAACTTTGCCATATAATTTCATCTTAGGTTAAGTATTTTAGGGTATTTTGAGATGAAGAAAAATCTGAGACTGCTCTTCCTGATTTCATTTTCTCTAAATCTAAAGTCACATAAGGAGGTATATATCCTCTTTTCCTACTCATGTATTCCATACTTACAGCTCTTTATTCTACACAAAGGTATAGAATCAAACAATGTCACCATGACTGTAATAAAACTAATAAGCTGCCATCTTCATGTTTGTGTTTGAAGTAATAGGAAGAAGAAATGGGAATTGCATCAATTAATTTTTATTGCAAAGACATTATCATTTAAGGAGTTAGTTGGACAGTTAGGTAGTCAGGTCCCCAACAAGAAAATATGGAGTCAGGACAGCTAAAATAAAACAGCACTGACATCCTGTTTTGTAGCTTAGACAGGACCACACTGACATTCTGCTTTGCAGCTCTTGCAGAAATGACTTCTGCAAAACGTCCTAAAATAAGACAATTAACCACAAAGCATTTGTCACTATCGCGGGCAAGGCGCAGTTAAGACATAAGCCCCCAGATGTCGGCAAAAAAATCCCATCAGCACAGAGACATTAACCTAATAGGTAGACAGATACATGACCAAAGCCCTGATTGGCATGGCTCAGCACCCTGATTGCCTAAGATAATTCCACAAAAGAGCTCATAAAAACCCCTAAACCTTGAGACTCTAACGGCAACCCACTGGCCACCGCCCCAGAGCTTTATACTCTAGCTCAATAAACTGCTTTGCTGCCCCCCACTCTTTGTCTGATCTACCTCTTCATTCTTCGAAGCGACATGACCAAGAACCGTGGGCACTAAGGGGACTAAAATCCTGTAACATCATCTGAAAGTCTTATTATACATTATGTACATTACTCTTATATCTTGGTAGGAGATCTAGAATATCAAATTAGCTGTGTAATCAGGAATACACATTTCTAATTCCTGTCTCTGTTGTATACACTAGATAATGACTACTCCAAGAATCAATTTCTATTTTAATAGTTTACCGTGATGTCACTTCACAGTGTTTAGCTAACGTCATACAAAGATTAAAAAAAAAAAAAAAAAAACTGACTTGTGTTGGTCTAGGAATGAGGAAACAAAATCTCTGTACTCTAAGCTAAATCCAAAAGTCAGATTGAAAAACTATTAATTAAAACATTCAGTTTCCAAGAGCAATGGAAAAGAGATCTAAGTTTTATTATTTTTCCTTTTTTTTCTTAAAAAGTTCCTCATCTCTTGGGGCACCTGGGTGGTTCAGTGGACTTGCCTTTGACTCAGGTCATGATCCCAGGGTCCTGGGATCAAGCCCCACATCGGTGGGGGGGGGGTCCTTGCTCAGCAGGAAGCCTGCTTCTCCCTCTCCCTTCTCCCCTGCTTATGGTATCTCTCTCTCTCTGTCAAATAAATAAATAAAATCTTTTTTAAAAAAGTTCTTCATCCCTTTTTAGTTTATAAATGCTTTTAAAATTTTTCTCTCTACAATTTCTCATCGGCAAACTTCGTATTTTCTTATTACTCTGGGAAATAGCTTTCTAGGCTAAGCCATTTATCTGTTTTGTTTTATACTTTCCCTTCCATCTTCTCAATCAATAATTAATTTTAAAAGAATTTATTGAGTGTCTACTATATGCTAGGTAGTGAGCATTAGCCCTTTATTCTCTACAAAGTTTTTTTTACGCCCCTTTTATCTTGCTGCTTCTCCTGAAAGCCCTGGAATATCCTATTAAGTAGTTGGCATTTTCAAAGCAAGGAAGCCAGTGAAAGATTCCAGTCAGGGGCTGTGTAATAAAGAATTTGTCTGACCTTTGCCACCTGTTTGGGGAAGTAACCTCTAAACCCTTGGATTTCCTGAGTGCTGGGAGTTTCTTTGTTATTTGCAGTGGCCCCCACTGGCCACATCTGATAGTTTATTCTAAGGAGGTGCCTCAGGGTGGGCACTTGTTACTTTATGTTAACTAGATGATTCAGTGTAGGACAAGCCATACCCATAGTCTTAGGGTAGAGGGTGGGCCGTGCCAGAAAGACCAATCATGTGATGAGAAGGTTGGAGCTTTGAGCCATGTGGCATCAGCCTAAACTCAGAGGAGGGGAGGAAGGCTGGAAATTGAGCTCAACCACAGGGGCAATGATTCAATCAGTCACACCTACTTAATGAAGCCTCAGTAAAAACTGAGGTGAGCTTTCTGGGTTGACAATAGTACTCAATGAATGTATCACCACACACGGATGCCGGGAGGGTAACGTGTCCCTGAGGACATGAAAGCTTCACATTTGGAATCTTCCCGGTCCCAGATTCCACCTTACACATCTCTTTCTTTGACTGGTTCTGATTTGTAATTTTTACTATAATAAAACTATAATTGTTAAGTATAGCACTTTCATGAGTTCTGTGAGTCATTCCAGTGAATCACTGAACCTGAGGGGGACTATGGAGACCCTTGAATTTGTAGTCAGCTGGTCTGAAGCAAGGGTGGCGCTGGGCCCCTGAACTTTTGACTGGTATAAGAAGTCCTGAGCAGACTTGGCAGTCTGGAAGAGTGTGCCCTGAATCTCAAGGTTGGCTCACTCCAAGTGGGGTGAGAACTTAGATCTGCATCTTAGACAGTAGTGTGAAGGCTGGGGTGGGGGTAACTAATTGGAGGTTATTGTAGCTGGTTCAGTAAACAGAAACGTGTCCCTGAATGATGTGGCTCCAAATCAGGTTCCAGGAAGGTTTCAGGGAAGAAGCAGCAACATTTGGGATAAAACTTGAGGTGGATAGACTCAACAAGTTTAAAAAATGAGAAAGAAGCATTCTAGCTAAGTAACCTGAACAGCATCACAGAATGAGAAGAGCAGGTAGGGGCGCCTGGGTGGCACAGCAGTTAAGCGTCTGCCTTCGGCTCAGGGAGTGATCCCGGCGTTATGGGATCGAGCCCCACATCAGGCTCCTCTGCTATGGGCCTGCTTCTTCCTCTCCCACTCCCCCTGCTTGTGTTCCCTCTCTCACTGGCTGTCTCTCTCTCTGTCGAATAAATAAAATCTTAAAAAAAAAAAAAAAGAGAAGAGCAGGTAAATAGTTGTATCGGTTTGCTATTGCTGCTGTAACAATTCCACAAATTTAGTGGCTTAAAACAATACAAATTTATTATCTTATAGTTTTAGATGTCAGAAGTCTGAAATGGGTCAGCAGGGTGACCTTCAGGCCACCCCTCATTCCTTGCCTTTCCCAGTTTCTAGAAGTTGTCTGCATTCCTTGATTCATGTCCCCATATCACCCTGACTTCTGCTTTCATCATAACATCTCTTTTTCTGGGGCACCTGGGTGGCTCAGTCGGTTAAGCATCCGTCTTTTGCTCAGGTCATGATCCCAGGATCCTGGGATTGAGTCCCACGTGGGGTTCCCTGCTCAGCAGGAAGCCTGCTTCTCCCTCTCTCTCTGCCCTTCCCCCAACTTGTGCACATGCGTGCGCTGTCTCTCTCTCTCTCAAATAAATAAATAAAATCTAAAAAAAAAAAATCATCTGTTTTTCTGGCTCAGATTCTTTTGCTTCCCTCTTAAAAGGACCCTGGTGATTATATTGGACCCACTTAGAATATCCAGGATAATCTCTCTATCTCAAATTCCTTAACTTAATCACATCTGCAAAGTTCCTTTTGCCATGTAAGTTAGCATACTCATGGGTTCCAGGGATAAGCTCATGGACATTTTGATGGGATGGACTCATGATTCTGCCTACACAGTAATCCTTTTTAAGTGGAGGTCAGGGACACGTAAATAGAGCAGGAAGGTGGATGAGGGTTCTATTTTATGGAGAACCTAGGTCTACATGGAGGAAGACAACAGGGAGGCATCTGAAGTTTATCAGCAAGATAATGGTTTGATTGCTGGTATGATTTTGGAAGCATGTCCTGTAGTGTAGGCTGGATTAAAAGGGCGAACGACCAGAGATTTGTTAGGTCGCTATTGGAATAGCCATGTATGAGGTGCTGGAGCCAAAACCTCCAAAAGAAGTAAAACAGAGGGGATTTTGGAAGGGGGCAATTCATGACACTTGGCAACAGATTGGACATGTGATTTGAGAGGAAGGCAGCACGTTTGAGATAACAAGAGGTAGAAATGGCATTCCACGAAATTTTAAATACAGCTTATTTGGCAGGAAAATAATAAACTATATTTTGAACATGGTGAGCTTGAAATTATGTGGAGAATTCTATCACCAAGAACTTGGGAGAGCAAATATCTACATGAATTTAGATATTTGAATCTCATGCACAGTGGAGATAATTGAATATATGGAGAGAATGCCTAAAGGAGAGAACAAAGAAAAGAACAGAAAAGGTTGAACACAGAACTTTAAGATTTAGAAATTGTTCATACATTTAGCAAAAAAAAATATTATTGTAGTGCCCACTATAGGCATTGTGCCAGACACTGGCAAATAGGAAAAAAAAAAAACTCAGTTCCTGCTTTCACATACCTTAGAGGTCTAGTGGAGATGTTTGACAATAAAACAAGGATTACAGCAAAGAGTGAAAGTGTTAAGTTATCCATGTTTGAAGGGTATTAAGAGTGATATAGACATTTGTAAGCAGAATCATGAGATCAGGGAGTTGGATGAGGAAAGAAGGAGGGAGAGACAGGCTCTCCTGATTAAGCAGAAGGGGCCAGGAAGTGATATTCTAGGAAAAACAAACTGTTCCAAGTTAGGCAAGTTTGGAAAAGCCTGATAGATTTGGAGAACTCTAATAGCCAGTACTCCTGGTGAAAAGAAGTATGAGATTTACTGTCAAGAATGAAAAAGCTCATGGAGTGGAGCCAAATGCTCATTTGCAGCAAAGAAAACTTAGCTGAGGTCAGCATCTTGTATAGTACCTGGCGTATAGTTGATGTTCAATAAATATTAAATGAGTGCATTAAAATTTGCAAAATACTCTTGCATACATTATTTTGGTAGAGAGATTAATGTCCCCCAACAATGTCCATGTCTTAATCCCTGGAACCTGTGAATATATTATGTTACATGACAAGGAGGAATTAGGTTGCAGACAGAATTAAGACATAATCAGTTGACCTTAACATAGGAACATTATCCTGGATTTTTGGGGTGAACCCAATGTAATCAAAGTGTCTTTAAATGTGGAACAGAGAAGCAAGCAGCTGAAGAGGTCAGAGTGATCCAATGTGGAAAAGACTCAGCCAGCCATTGCTGGCTTTGGAGATAGAAAGAGCCATGAGCCAGTGAATGTGGGAAGTCTCTAGAAGTTGGAAAAGGTAAGAAAACAGATTATTCCCTGGACGCTCCAGAAATGAACACAGTCCTACCAACACCTGGTTTAATGCAGTGAGATCTCTTTTGGACTACCAACTTTCAGAACTGTAAATTAATAAATTTGTGTTATTTTAAGACACTAAATTTTTGCCAATTTGTTTCTGTAGCAAGTAGAAAGTAATATAATCATCTTGCTTTACAATGATGAAATTAAAATTAAAAAAGTTATTCAAAAACTGAAGACAAGAAGAAAAGATGTAAATCACCAATATTAGAAATTAAACAGAAGATATCATTACAGATCTTCAGCCATTAAAATAAAAAAAAAGGGATTACTATAAACAGCTTTATGTTTATAAATTAGACGACTTGGAAGAAACAGATCTATTACTAGAAAAGTGAAGCTAATGAAATTCAACCAAGATGAATAAATAATCTAAGTTATTTTATGCCATGAAAATAATTTTTATATGTGATATTGGTGAAAGGATAGAGATATAGATCAATGGAAAAGAATAAAGATTCCAGAAATAGATTCATACATATGTGCTCAACTTGACAAGAGTGTAAAAGCAATTCAATGGGGGAAAGAATAAACTTTTAAACAAATGGTGTTGAAGTGCCTGGATATTCAGAGGCAAAAAATAAACCTCAGGGTGACTCAGTCAAAGCATCAGACTCTTGATCTCAGGTCAGGTCTTGATCTCAGAATCATGAGTTCAAGCCCCATATTAGGCTCCATGCTGGGTGTGGAGCCTACTTAAAAAACAAAACAAAAAACCTAAATCTCACACCTGATATAAAAATTAGCCCAACATGGATAATGGACTTAAATGTAATACATAAAACTATAAAACTTTCAGAAAAGGACAAAGGAAAAAAAATCTTTGGGATATATGCTTAGGTAAAGAGTTCTTAAATTTAATACCAAAAGCATGACTCAAAAGAAAAGGTTGTTAATTATACCTCATCAAAATTGAAAACTTTTACTTTGTGATAGTTTCTGATAAGAAAATAAGGGAGAAAGTATTTGCAAAACACATATCTGACAAAGGACCAGTATCTAGAATATATAAAGAACTCTAGAATACCATTAGTAAAAAGCCAAACAATCCAAATAGAAAATGGGCAAAAGACATGAACAGTCATTTCTCTAAAAAAGATACCCAGATGGCAGATAAGCACATGAAAAAATGTTCAGTGTCACTATCAGGGATATGCAATTTTTTTAAATTTAAGATTTTATTTGTTTATTTGACAGAGAGAGAGAGAGCGTGCAAGAAGGGTAAGCAGGAGAGGGAGAAGCAGGCTCCCCACTGAGGAGGGAACCTGATGTGGGACTTGTCGATCCCAGGATCCTGGGACCATTACCTGAGCCGAAGGCAGATGCCCAACCAACTGAGCCACCCAGGCACCCCAGGGATATGCAAATTAAAACCACAGTGAAGGGGCGCCTGGGTGGCTCAGTCAGTTAAGCACCTGCCTTTGGCTCAGGTCATGATCCTGCAGTCCTGGGAAAGAGGCCTGAATTGGGCTCCCTGCTCAGTGGGGAGTCTACTTTTCCCTCTCCTTCTGCCCTTCCCCTGCTTGTGTTCCCTCTCTCTCTCTGTATCTCTCAAATAAATAAATAAAATCTTAAAAAAAACACAATAAGGTAATCACTACATACTTATCAGAATGGCTGAAATAAAAAATAGCAATAACACATGCTGGCAAGGATACAAAGAAATTGGATCATTTATACATTGCTGGTGAGAATGTGAAATGATACAGCCATTCTTAAAAAAACCAGTTGCAGGGGCACCTGAGTGACGCAGTCAGTTAACTGCCCCACTCTTGATTTCAGCTCAGGTCATGCTCTCAGGGTCATGAGATCAAGCCCTGTGTTGGGCTTTGTGCTCAGCAGAGTCTGCTTGAGATTCTCTCCTCCCTCTGTCCCTCTCCCCAACTCGCTCTCTAAATAATGAACAAATGAACAAATGAAATCTTCAAACAAAACCATTTGCAGTCTCTCATCAAATGAAATATGCAACTGCCATACTACCTAGGAATTGTCCTCTTGGACATTTATCCCAAAGAAATGAAGACATGTTCACACAAAAAAAATCTGTACAAAAGTGTTCAGAGAAGCTGTATTTATAGTAATCCCAAACAGGAAACAATGCCCTGTCCTTCAATAGGTGAATGGTTAAACTGCAGTGCATACTTAGCACGGATTACTAGTTGGCAATAAAAAGGAACAAACTATCGATATTCACGATGACCTGAGAAGGGAATTATACTGAGAGAAAGGGGAGGAGGGTTTGTATTCAGGATCAGGGTTGAAGGGAAATTCGAGTTCATCAATCCTTCGGTTTTTACAGATAAGTACACTTAATACCTGAGAGTCCACATGGGATACTTTTAGAATCATACAGGACAAAACAGGATTTGAAAGCAGTTCTGGCACCCACTACCCAAGTAACCTTGACAAGGGACATATCTCTCTTTGCCTGGGTGGCTTGGTTTACAAAATGGAAAGAAGAATACAGCACTGTATTATTCTCAGAATTAAATGAGATATATGTGTGAATTGTCCAAAATATTATAGAAGATCAATCAATTCCTTTCCCTCCTCAGCAGAAACGAACAAAACCTTTTCCAAATTCATTCAGCTTTCGGTACCAAAGCTACAAGAAGTCTAAGTTGTTGACTCTTGGTGCAGTCTTCCAAACCAGAATTCCTAAATTTGAGGCAGAAAAACAAAAGTTACAACAGAAATTCCATCACCTTTGCCATATTGTATTGGTTAGAAGCAAGTCACAGCTCCCCATTCCTTCCCACACTCAAGTGATGGCACTACACAAGGGCATGGACCCCAGGAAGCAGAGATTATGGGGGCCGCCTTAGAGTTCTCCAGCACAATAATCAAATCTGAAAGTCTTTTTCTTTCATTTGTGAGTCTAGCCCATCTATGCGTATATTTGGGTTTCATTCCATAGAACTATAGAACCTGGTGAGTTTTGTTTTTGTAGTGTTTAAAGAAGTCTTCCATTATGTGGACTTTTTTTGGTGGGGAGAGGAGGCATGTTGTTCTTCTAATATTTATGAAGGATCTGTACTTTTGTTCTATTTTGCTCCTCATAATTATAACCTTATTTACAAATCTTTACTAACCTCAGTCTTCTATTTCTTTAGACCATCTCTGCTAGTGGCCTGCTATGAGAATGATAAAATTGGTGTATTTCCCCACAGTATCCCTTGCTAGCTGCTTCTTTTCTGCTGCTGCAGAGACAGGCTTCTCCCTCTACATATGGCCTTTCATGTGACTCTTAGAGTAGACTTCTCCCTTCTGCTCCAAACCAACCCAGATCCAGGGAGGTTTCTGCTCTAAACCTAGTTCATCACCCCTGCTGGACCTCCTGTTGAAAACATGTATATCAGTTAGCTTAGGCTAAGTTATGTTGTAACAAATGGCCCCCAATTCCTCCTGGCTTCAACAATGGTTTGTTTCTCACTTACTTTATAGCAGTTGATCCATGGGTTGATTGTGATTCTGAAACACATCCTCTTTTATCCAAGTACCCCTATCAGCGACATTGCTGGTCTATAACTGAGGGGAAAGAGAGGGGGCAGAACCATATGATGGCTCTTTAAAGCTTCCACTCCAAAGTGGTACCTGTTACTCCATTCACATTTCATTAGCTAAAGCACATTTTACGGCCAACCCTAATGCCAGGGGAGTGGTATTTATCAATCTTTTGCAGGGATAGCCCTGTTTAGGATGGGGCTAGAAAGTTCAGGGTGGTAGGAGAGACTGGTAGGAGGGGTCAGTTAATATTTTGAACAATTAACACAATCTATCACATAGGGGGAAAACTTCACCCCTCAGGACCAGCTTCTCAGCTTTCATAGTATATTTTTGCTGGTTCCCACCTAGATCTTCCACCCTGGGTTCCCTTACCCTGTAAGGCCTCTCTCTGCACTTCCCCCTTTCTCCTACTAACTCAGTGGCATTTGGTGGCCTTTTGCATATTTTGGAGTCTGGAGAATATACCTGTCTCCTAATCTCACCAAAAATGGGGTATGCATTTTGTTGCTCATTCTCCTTGTTGTTTTTGGATGATTTCCAGGAGGCACAGGGGGAAATGCTGATTATGCAGCTATATTCATGCAGAAATCACCATACCCTCTTGGGCTGCGTTACTGTGTCATGGCAGGCTATAGTGGAACATGAGAAACCCACAAACTGTAATTTGACTAGTGGGATTAAATGCTTGAACATTTTTCTAGTTTTACATTTGGAGAATCATGCTGGGCCTTTTCTTTTTAAGTGAGTAGGACTGATCATTACTTTCTCTTATTTTTTTCCTTCTTTGTACAGTTGGGATATGTGCAATAGAACACTACCACTATTGTTCTATGATTGCCCTGTAGCAATTCTGCAAAATATCCAGGAAAAATGATCACCAGCACAAAGTCAGTCATTTGTCTCCCCTTTCTCTCAGTTCTGTTCCGTCCTTCCAGTCTCCCAACCCAGCTTTGGTCGGTTATGATGCCACTGGGCTTACATAGTTCACCTGGGCCATCATAACACCTGCATGCTTTCATAACACCATCCTTTGCCACTCAGTCTTGACCGCCAATATGCTCCGGGCTACAAATCAACCTTGTAGATATTCCCTCTGACACTCATTTATTCAATTAGCGAATATGTATCTTGTGCCTAATTTCCCCAGTGACTACCTTTCTCGTACTACAACCACAAATAGACAGGTATTCAAAGAAAAAAACTTTTTAAAAATGTTGAATGGAAAGGAAAGTGACATATTTTTATCTCCAGCTCATAGTCAAAGACAAACTTCGGAGCCCAGTAAAGCCATAGAGGGATCCAGAGTTCTTTCTTGATTTTAATCACTTTGCAACTATAAGCTCAATAAAAAAAGATCCTTGGGACATGAATACGTGGAATATTGTGACTAACAAATCATGAATGTGAATATTATGCCACAGGTGCGGCAAACAAGATGATTTGGGGCATTGGTCCCTCTTTCCTGCTCCCAGACCACACCGTGGGGACTCTTCACTTTTGCCAAATCACTTTCCCCTGAGCTTAGGAAAGCTGAAGGTGCCAAACTTTGATAATTCAAATATGCTTCCTGCTCTCCAATTTCAGATTTACCAACTGGAGAAAAGAATCGGTCCCACTCTTTCGATACGTAGGAACCACAGAACGTGTGAGTTGATAAGAAATGACAATGAGGCATTCTTCCCAGGTGGGGGAGGCAAGTGTGAAGAACAAGAAACCAGAGATGGCTAGCACTAATAGGGAAAATTTTGAAGGGGCACAACGTCACGAGGACATCTCAGGCTACGGGGCCCAGGCAGGGTTGTGCATGGGTGAAGGGGGCCTGGTGTGAGGACACATGAACGTCTCCATCTACCGTCACTGCCTTATGGTCAGTCACGGAATCCAGAGTGACGGGGCCTGTGAAGGGCTCCTTCTAAAGGAGGTAGCTGCAACTCAACTCCAGCCCGAGGCCACCCTGTGGGAATATGGGCCCAGGGAGGGCAACTTTTCCAAGCTTTGCGGAAAAAGTATAAATCAAGGAAGGTTCTTAACATGAAGTCCCCTAATTTTTAAATGTTCGTTCCATTTTTCAAACTACTCTGCCTGCCAAATCACAGTTTGACCCATGGGCCACCTGTGGGTGACCTAGATACATAGAGAAACAGATCGGGCTTATTATCAGTTTAGCCAATAATGCTGGCAATTTCAGAGACTTTGATCCTATTATTAGGAGTATTGCATAGAAATGCCTCTGTAGATCCAGGCCCTTTTACAAGGATCGGGCACTTTACTGGCTCTGGCTCTTGCTGGACAAACTGTGCAGCTGTCTCCCTGAAGATCACACACAGGAGGCCCCCCTTCTCTGCAGGGGACACATTCTAGGACCACCAGTGGATACCTGAGGCTGTGGATGGTTCTGAACCCCATATATATACTATGTCTTCTTTCTATATGTATACGTCTATGATAGTTCAATTTATAAATTAGGCACAGCAAAAACTTAACAACAGTAACAAATAATACAATAGAACAATTATAACGATATACTGTAATAAAAATTATGTAACTGTGGTCTCTGTCTCAAAATATCTTATTGTACTGTACTCACCCTTCTTCTTGTGATGACGTCAGATAGACAAAATGCCTACGTGATGAGATGAAGTGAGGTGAATGACATAGTCATCGTGACTAAGTTCTGATGACACGTCGAAAGGAGTATCTTCTGCTGCCAGGCCACAGTTGACCGCAGGTAACTGAAACTGTGGATAAAGAGGGACTTCTGTAAGCACCTGGCACTAATTCCCCACTTGCAAACATAATGTCTACAATGTGGCAAACGGTGGTTTCATTAAAAGAGAAGAAAAGTCACCACTTTTGATTTGGAGCATCAGACGAATAACAGCAGTCAAACTGCTTTGTGCTCTGAGTCCTGCACACAGGCTGGGGGAAATGCTTAGCTCAAACTGCTCTGTGAACGTTCAGCCCTGAAATGGAGGCGCCGATCCATCAAAATGTACTGGACGTTCTCCCAGGGATGAGACAGGTTCTGCCCCAGTCTTCTGCAGGGTTCCTCTGTGGCCACAGGGTTCACACTCAGCTCTTATGACCTCTTCGTCCACTTTTGCTGCTTCCAGATACCTTTCTTAGTTTGGTATATAGGAAGTTTCCGGAGTTCTTCTGGAGCTCTGCAGCTGAATGGGGATGACTCCTGTCAGCAAAGGCTCCCCTGATCTCTTTCCCTAACATTTCTCAAAGAATGTTTGCTTTACATGATGCTGACAAAACAAGGCCTCCTTTAAGTCTATCCTCTCAGCTTTTTGCAACTCTCCACTTTGTGTCTTCTGGTTTCCACCACGCTGGAGAATCACACATCCTTTAGGGTTTCTGTGCAAAGAAGCTGTCCTCCTGTCCAGGTGTCTGCCTCTGTCACTAACTGCACACCCAGAATGCATAAAATCCACGAGCCCTGGTGTCCTTCCACTATGGGCTTCAGGGACTTATTTGCAAAAGACGCCCCTTAATTTTCCAGAAACTGTCAGAGTACTGTAGTTCTCCCCCAGATTAATGTCATGCCGCACTACAAGGGTGGGCAACACCAAGTTATCAGAGACTCTGTGACTCTCAACCTTATGGAGGCTTTATTCTAAATATCCCTTTAGGTAATTGCGTCCTTGAGGCCCGCATCCAACTCTTCCAAGTGCAGAGAGAGGTCAGAATTCCTACGTCACACATGCTCCGGCTAATTGCAGTTATAAAGTGTATACTTTGAAGCCATATAAAATCTATTTCAGAATCTCTTATAATCAGGAATGTAAATGTATAAATCACTGCGTCTTGCTGAGGCTTCATTTACTTTTTGATCATTTCTGATTATCAGATGTTTGATGAGTCTCAAACAAGTTACATTAAAAATGGTGCATGGTACCATTTCTTGATTATCTCTTGATTTCCATTCACAGTGTTGGTGGGGCCTAAATGCTGTCGGGCTCAGTGTCCATAAAGAGACTGCCTGTGTTCTAGCTCAGACTCTTCGCTGAAGGAGTTGACTCTTTTTTTTTTTTTTAAGATTTTATTTATTTATTTGACAGAGATAGAGACAGCCAGCGAGAGAGGGAACAAGCAGGGGGAGTGGGAGAGGAAGAAGCAGGCCCACAGCAGAGGAGCCCGATGTGGGGCTCGATCCCACAATGCAGGGATCATGCCCTGAGCCGAAGGAAGACGCCTAACCGCTGTGCCACCCAGGTGCCCCAGGAGTTGACTCTTTTATCCACTCAATCTTTAAATATTTACTGCATGTTTAGTATGTTCTAAACACTGTGCTAGGTGTTAGGAATACAAAGATGCATAAGGCACATGTCTTGCTTTTAAGATTATGACAAAGACTTTTATGATAGTTGGAAAGTTTGTTTTAAAAATTTTAGAGTAAGCTTCAGCCATAATTGAAATATTTATGTTAAATAAAAATACATAATTTAAAATAAAATCAGATTGATAGTTTCTAACTAGCTTTACAGAGGTTTAAAATGTATCGGGTGAGTTTTACAGAGTAAGGTGAAGACACACTTCTGTGTCGGTTAGTCGGTATTGATCCACTCACAGCCACGTAGGGATAATGGACAGGAAGCTGGTGCTTCTGGGTCTGTGTGAGGAATGCCCTGACAGAACTTTCTGGGCCACAGACACAGTGGGAAGGAAAGGAGGAATTTGGGGAGTTTTGCATCTTCTTCCCTCCCAAGCTCTGGAATTTAACAAGTTTGGAGAAAAGAGCTTGTATCAGCCTTGAGCATACTCAAAATTGACACTCAAGTTTGCTATGTAATGTGAGTTAGGTCAGGGGTTGAGGAATTCCATGGAATTGGGTGGGGTGTGTTCAAGGAGAGTTTGGGGTCCTTCCCTTCCCCTGGATTTTGGTCAGCTTCCCTTCCCCTGGATTCTAACACACCGATAGCATCCGTGACATATCTTGTCCTCTTTTACATTAAAGAACATGCAGGTTATTGAAAGAGGACATCTCACAGTGTTAAGGTACAGAAGCTGTCTTTATAATAGTCCTGGGGACGAGGTTGACTCTAATTTATATTTATATCCAAGACAAAGTATATTTAATTATATTTGCCTTAAAATTTTTTCCAAAATACAACTGTATTGGTCAATTAGTCAATCAACATACATTTAGGGAGTACCTAATATACACCAGGTAGTGAACTAGACATAGATGCAATTGTAAATGGGTCTAAATTTTATTTATTTATATTATCAAAAGCTTAGGTAAGAAAAACAATATTCTGAGAGTGTATACCTTCCATCCTCTAAACAATAATTTTTTAAACTTTATTGTGCATACAAATTACTTGGGAACCTTGCTAAAATGAAGATTCTAATTCAATAGTTCTGGGGGCGGAGCTTGAGAGTCAACATTTTCAACAGACTCTCATGTAGTGCTGATGTTACTAGTCTGAGGACCACATTGACTAACAAGGCTCTGGAGCATGTATTTAAAAATCAGCCCAGGGGCACCTGGGTGGCTCAGTCGGTTAAGCGTCTGCTTTGGGTTTAGGTCATGATTCCAGGGTCCTGGGATCTAGCTTCGCATCAGGGTCCCAGCTCAGTGTAGAGTCTGCTTCTCCCTCACCCCCAACCCCTCCTCCCTGCTTGTTTTTTTTTTTTCTCTCTCTCATATAAATAAACAAGATATTTATTTATATAAAATCTTTAAAAATATTTTATTTATTTATTTTTGTGAAAGAGAAAGAGCTCTCGAGTATAGGCATGCATGCTCTTGGTGGGGCAGGGAGAGAAGAGGGAGAGGAAGACTCCCTGCTGAGCTGGGAGCCCGATATAGGACTCGATCCCAGGACCCTGGGATCACGACCTGAGCCTGAAGCAGATGCTTAACTGACAGAGCCACCAGGTGCCCTAAATAAAATCTTTAATAAATAAATAAATAAAAATCAGCCCTGGCCAAGCTAGGTGGGTAGAATGTTTGGTGCGTACCTTGAACACTGTCTTCCTCACCTCTCCACTCTGCCCTCCTCCTTGACACCCACATACCTGTGGAGCTAACTGCTTGCTGATCATTTTGTGGGATACCCTTGACATATATTAAGAGAAGGCAGTATAAGAAAACCAGCCTATAGGGGGCGCCTGGGTGGCACAGCGGTTAAGCGTCTGCCTTCGGCTCAGGGCGTGATCCCGGCGTTATGGGATCGAGCCCCACATCAGGCTCCTCAGCTATGAGCCTGCTTCTTCCTCTCCCACTCCCCCTGCTTGTGTTCCCTCTTTCGCTGCCTGTCTCTATCTCNTGTCGAATAAATAAATAAATAATCTTTAAAAAAAAAAAAAAAGAAAAGAAAACCAGCCTATAAAACTCACATTTATGTCTACTCTAATAATGTCTTCTAAAAGGCATTGCTGATTACCTCACTTGCTCCCTTCTTTATCAACCATAGAAGAAATTTCTCTTTGCTATTTCTCCCAAGAACACTTTCACTTCCTCTAATCACTTGGTAGATTTTCGCCTCAAGCACATTGTAAATTGCATAACTGCCTATACTTCCCTTTTGCATAACAGAAAGCTTAAGTTCAAATTTGTCGCCCATCTATAGCATCATTAAATGTACATGTTTGGGGGCACCTGGGTGGCTTAGTCATTAAGTGCCTGCCTTTGGCTCAGGTCATGATCCCAGGGTCCAGGGATAGAGCCCCGAGTAGGGCTCCCTGGGGCTCCCTGCTTGGCAGGAAGCCTGTTGCTCCTTCTCCCATTCCCCATGCTGTGTTCCCTCTCTCTCTCTCTGTCAAATACATAAATAAAATCTTTTTAAAAAAATGTACACGTTTGCTTTCGTTCAATTCCTGGTTCTAATTTTGGGCCTCTTACTTTTCTTCTTTCACTCTAAATGAATGTGCTTTAGATACTTTATGCAACATTATAAGCCACTTACATTGTTCTGGGAATAAATATGTTTAGATACATATTAATAAAAATAATAATCCTATGTAGGAGTTTTCTATAGCTTTGAGTACCCTTCTGCCACCATCCCTCACTGGCCACCTTGGCTTATCTCTGGGAGGAGATAGGTTAGATTACCTTGTAGAGAGGAATTCCATTCCTGTTCCAAGCTAGCTTCTCATGCTTCATGAAATATGGAATTTTCACATAATATCCACTATTGAACTGCACTGAGAACTCCACTAAGACCAGGATAACTTAAACATTTTGTATGTTAGATCATCTAGCAGAAGGCACAAAATGCAATTAGCAGTCAATAGAGTTTAGGGGTGTTGCTTATTATAGGAATAATGGTTTCTAATTCTGATCATTCAAAATAGGGTAGGATTGCAAAAAGTTAACAGAGACTTTTATAAATACATACTTCATTAATTAAAAACTAGTTTGTTGAAACATGGATAGATCTTAAGATATCTAAGTGTTCTTTTATCTATATTCTGACTGATTCTGATTGATGTGGTTGTTTGAAGTTATACAAATTGACAATTTGAAAATATAAAACCTTTGAATTTGTTTTCTGGATATGCTTCATTCTTCCTTTCTGGACAATTCCTTTTTAGTTTCACACAATTTCCTGACTTTGGTACAGGATGATTAAGGTAACATGTGTTTGGTGTTTGTTTATCATGAGTCATGTACCATTATCTTCCTGTCTAATTCATTTTATTTTTTTTTTTAAGCAGAAAATGTTCAGGCAGTTGGAACTTATAAGTCCTATTTTTTTTTCTTTTAGTCCAAGGAAACTCACACATTGAGGCAGTTTTTAGAACTACTACAAATGATTCCAAGTTAAGGAAAAAGCTGGTAACTCACAATACTTGGCCAGGTTTGGGAAATCATGTGTGGAATTTTGGGAGATTAAATGTCTTCATGAGAAATTGCCAACTTCATGTTAAAGACATCTTGTGGGGTCACCTGGCCTGTAGGTATTGTCACTGCCATGTCCCTTCACTGGGTCCATGAGGTGGTCTTTCAATTCTAGGTGTTTTAACAGTCAGAGTCTAACTAGCTGCCGACTTTCACACTTTCCTGGAGTTCATTCTTGAAAAGTGGCCAACTCTGGCAGAGATTTCAATAGGAAAAAAGAAGTCAAAAAGCCCCTAGGCCATTTTAGAAATTAGAAAGTCATCAGTGCCTCAGGGACTCACCCTGAAGAGCCAAATGTCTAAGAAATTAAGACATTCTTTTGCCCTAATAGGCTCAAAATCTTAGACACCATTGATGGTGTTTAGAAAGGGGGAATTTTGTCAAGTGTGTTGTCAACAGTGCACATATTACCCAGTGGGTGGATGGCTCATTTTTTTTTTAATGATTTTTTATTATATTATGTTAGTCACCATACAGTACATGCCTGGTTTCCGATGTAAAGTTCGATGATTCATTACTTGCATATAACACCCAGTGCACCATGCAATACGTGTCCTCCTTACTACCCATCACCGGTCTATCCCATTCCCCCACCCCCCTCCCCTCTGAGGTTCTCAATTTGTTTCTCATAGTCCATAGCCTTTCATGTTTCATTCCCCCTTCTGATTACCCCCCCTTTTCTTTATCCCTTTCTTCCCCTACCGATCATCCTAGTTCTTATGTTCCATAGATGAGAGAAATCATATGATAATTGTCTTTCTCTGCTTGACTTAATTCACTTAGCATTATCTCCTCCAGTGCCATCCATGTTGCAGCAAATGTTGAGAATTTGTTCTTTCTGACAGCTGAGTAATATTCCATTGTATATATGGACCACAACTTCTT
>NC_048222.1:128136601-128140384 GCF_002007445.2 Ailuropoda melanoleuca
TTCCATACAAATTTAAGGACTATTTGTTCCAGTTCTTTGAAAAATGTCCTCGGTATTTTGATCGGGATAGCATTGAAAGTGTAGATTGCTCTGGGTAGTATGGACATTTTAACTATGTTAATTCTTCCAATCCATGAGCATGGAATATTTTTCCATCTTTTTATGTCTTCCTCAATATCTTTCAAAAGTGATCTATAGTTTCTAGGATATAGGTCCTTTACGTCTCTGGTTAAGTTAATTCCAAGGTAACGTATGGTTTTTGGTGTTATTGTAAATGGGATGGATTCCCTAATTTCTCTTTCTTCAGTCTCGTTATTCGTGTATAGAAATGCAACTGATTTCTGGGCATTGATTTTGTATCCTGCCACCTTACTGAATTGTTCTATAACTTCTAATAGTTTGGGAGTGGATTCCTTTGGGTTTTCCATATAGAGTATCATGTCATCTGCAAAGAGAGACAGTTTGACTTCTTCTTTGCCGATTTGGATACCTTTGATCCCTTTTTGTCTTCTGATTGCTGTTGCAAGGACTTCTAGTACTATGTTGAATAATAGTGGCGAGAGTGGGCATCCTTGTCGTGTTCCTGATCTTAAGGGAAAGGCTTCCAGCTTTTCCCCATTGAGAATAATGCTTGCAGTAGGCTTTTCATAGATGGCTTTTATGAGATTGAGAAATGTACCCTCTATTCCTACACTCTGAAGGGTTTTAATCAGGAAAGGATGCTGTATTTTGTCAAATGCTTTTTCTGCATCAATTGAGAGGATCATATGGTTCTTGAGTCTTTTCTTGTTGATATGATGTATCACATTGATTGATTTGCGAGTGTTGAACCATGCTTGCATCCCAGGTATGAATCCCACTTGGTCATGATGGATAATCCTTTTAATGTACTGTTGGATTCTATTAGCAAGGATCTTGTTGAGGATTTTGGCATCCATATTCATTAGAGAAATCGGTCTGTAATTCTCCTTTTTGAGGGGGTCTTTGCCTGGTTTGGGGATCAAGGTAATATTAGCCTCATAGAATGAGTTTGGTAGCTTTCCTTCTGTTTCTATTTTTTGAAATAGCTTTAGGAGAATAGGTATTATTTCTTCTTTGAATGTTTGGTAGAATTCCCCAGGAAAACCGTCTGGGCCTGGAGTTTTATTATTTGGAAGGTTGTTTATCACTGACTCAATTTCTTCATAGTTAATTGGCCTATTTAAGAAATCTATTTCTTCCTGTTTCAGTCTTGGTAGTTTATAGGTTTCCAGGAAGGCCTCCATCTCTTCCAGATTGTTTAGTTTTTTGGCATATAGCTGTTGATAAAAGTTTCTAATAATCCTTGCAATTTCAATGGTGCTGGTCGTGACCTCTCCCTTTTCAGTCATAATTTTAATAATCTCAGTCCTTTCTCTTTGTTTTTGGACAAGTTTTGCCAGTGGTCTGTCAATTTTATGGATTCTCTCAAAGAATCAACTTCTAGTCCTGTTGATCTGCTCTATTGTACTCCTGGTTTCTAATTCATTGATTTCTGCTCTAATTTTGGTCAACTGTTTCCTCATGCGTGGATTAGACCTGTCCCTCTGTTGCTGTTCCAGCTTCTTGAGGTGAGAATATAAAAACTGCATTTTAGATTTTTCTNAGGCTTGGATGGCTATGTATTTCCCCCTTAGGACTGCCTTTGCAGTATCCCATAGGTTTTGGACCGTTGTGTATTCATTCTCGTTGGTCTCCATAAATTGTTTAATTTGTTTTTTGATTTCCTGGTTTATCGAGTCATTCTTGAGCAGGATGGTTCTTAGCCTCCAAGTGTTTGAGTTTCTTCCAGGTTTTTCCTTGTGGTTGAGTTCCAATTTCAGAGCGTTGTGGTCTGAGAATATGCAGGGGATAATTTCAATCTTTTGGTATTGGCTGAGACCTGTTTTGTGTCCCAGAGCATGATCTATTCTTGAGAATGTTCCATGGGCATTTGAATAGAATGAGTATTCTTTGGTTCTGGGGTGTAGTGTTCTATATATATCTATGAGGTCCAACTCGTCGAGTATGGCATTCAAAGCCTTTGATTCTTTGCTTAGTTTTTGCCAGGGTGTTCTGTCTATTTCTGATAGTGGGGTGTTGAGGTCCCCTACTATTACATGTATTTTATCTATATATCTCTTTATTCTGGTTAAGATTTGGCTTGTGTATCTTGCTGCTCTCCTGTTGGGGGCATATATATTTATAATTGTCATATCCACTTGTTAGGTACATCCCTTAAGAATAATATAGTGCCCTTCTGTGTCTCTAACTATAGTCTTTAGTTTAAAATCCAATCTGTCTGATATGAGAATTGCTACCCCAGNTATCTCTCTCTATGGCCTCTAGTTTAAAATCCAGTCTATCTGATATGAGAATTGCTACTCCAGCTTTCTTTTGAGGTCCATTTGCGTGGAAGATGGTACTCCATCCCCTTACTCTAAGTCTGAATGCATCTTTGGGTTCAAAATGAGCCTCTTATAGACACCAAATGGATGGGTCATTTCTTTTTATCCAATCTGCAACTCTGTGGCATTTTATGGGAGCATTTAAGCCATTCACATTAAGACTGAATACTGAGAGATGTGATTTTAATGATGCCATATTGCCAGTAAAGTCTTTGTTTGTATCGGTTGTGACTTTCTGTTCTGTATCACTCTTGGGGCCTTTTTACCTTTATAGAACCTCCCTTAATATCTCCTATAGGGCTGGTTTCATGGTTACGAAATTGGTTAATGACTGGCGATTCTGGAACGTCTTTATTTCTCCATCAATTCTGAATGACAGCTTTGCTGGATAAAGGATCCTTGGCTGCATGTTTTTCTCTGAAAGAGCTTTAAAAATGCCCCCCCAAGCCTTTCTCTCATTCCAGGTCTCTGTAGACAGGTCTGACGTAATCCTGATACCTTTGCCTTGGTACGTGAGAAATTTCTTTGCCCTGGCCGCTTTCAATACTGTATCCTTGGATCTAATATTTGCGAATTGCACTATGACATGCCGTGGCGTAGGTTTGTCATGGTTTAGCTTGGGAGGGGTCCTCTCTGCGTCTTGGACACGAGTGTTTGTTTCCCTCACTAGATTAGGGAAGTTTTCAGCTACAATGTTCAAATATCTCTTCTAGACCTCTGTTTTCTCCACCCCTCAGGGATGCCGATGATTCTGACATTGGATCGTTTCATTGAGTCAGTAATCTCCCGTAACCTACATTTGTAGGCATGGATTTTTTTAAGTCCAGCTTCTATTTTCGTTTTTTCTTCTACTAACCCATCCTCCAATTCGCTAACGCGTTCCTCTGCCTCGGTGACCCTGGCCGTCAGAGCCTCTAGTTTTGACTGCATTTGGCTCATAGAATTTTTAATTTCTGTCAGATTCGCTCTCATTTCTGCCCTTAGGGATTCTATATTCTCAGCAACGCTTTCTCTGATGCTTTTTTCAAGTTTACACATCATCTGGACCATTGTTACTCTGAATTCCATTTCTGATAATTTGGTTACATCCATATCCATTATTTCTGTGGCAGAGGCCACAGACTCATTGTCTTTTCTTTGCTGGGGGGGACTTCTCCTTCNTTGTCTTTTTTTTGCTGGGGGGGATTTTTCCTTCTCGTCATTCTGATGAGGAGAGGTTGCAGGGTTGTCCAGAGCCCAAATTATTGACCAGGACCCAGGCCGTGCACCCTTGNCTGACTGGGACCCAGGCCATGCAGTGTGCGCCTTGTCTTATAGGGATCTTGGGGATGTGGGCTTCTTCTTTAAAGATTTTATTTATTTATGTGGCAGAGAGCCA
>NC_048222.1:128140504-128162461 GCF_002007445.2 Ailuropoda melanoleuca
GAGAGAGGGAACACAAGCAGGGGGAGTGGGAGAGGAAGAAGCAGGCTCCCAGCAGAGGAGCTGGATGAGGGACTCCTTTCCAGAATGCTGGGATCACGCCCTAAGCCAAAGACAGGCTCTTAATGACTGCGCCCCAGAATGTGGGCTTCTTGATTTTTCAGCCTGCCTTCTGGGGGAGGGGCCTGCCACACTGATACTCAGGCAACCCTTTTGGGTAGAGTCTCTGTGTCCCTTGCGAGGGGGGATGGGGATGGGCACCCTGCGAGCCGGTATTTCCGGGCTTTTGTTCTCTGGCGGCTTTCCCTGGCGGTCTGCTATGCCTCTTCTGAGAGAGCAGCAGCGGCTGAAATTCAGCCTCTGTCTCAGAACAGAGGGATCGCGGATCGTTCTCCACTGATGTTCTGGCCACTTTAACTCTGTTTCTGTTGGTGCTGCTCAACCCTGCAGCATCCCGGGCTGTGCGCCCCACACCCGGCGTCCCAGCCCTCACTTCCAGGGCCGGCACGTCTCTGTCCTTTGTGTTTCCAACCCCGCCNCAGCCGCCAGCCTCCCTCACGCACTCCCAGAGCTCCTGGTCACAGTCTGGTTCCAGTGAGCGCACCGGAGTTCCATTTCAGTCTGGTCACACACGCTCCCGGCTCACGGTCTCAGTCTGCTCTCTCCCGGGTGCCCGGTCTGCGAGTCCGCCTGCTCCCCCATGCAGGTAACTACCACTTCCTGGTGCCCGAACGTGGCAGCTCCCTCCTCCTTCCGTTTATCTTCCTATATCTGTGCACGGTTTCATGGCTCCCCGCTTGGTACCTCAATACTCAGTGCTGGAGATGTTCATTTGTAGAGATCCAGATGTATCTTCCTGCGTCTCAGGCTGATTCCGTGGATATTCCTGCTGGTCTGGTACCTATCCAGCTCAACTCAGGGGACCGGCTGAAAAAGGNGTGGATGTTCAGGCTGGTCTGGTACTTATCCAGCTCGACTCAGGGGACCGGCTGAAAAGGGGGTCCCCTACTCCTCTGCCATCTTAACTCCTCTGGATCGTGGATGGCTCATCTGCCACTGACTAGCTAAAATAAGGAGAGGAATAGTAACACTCATATTTATATGCTGAGGTCTTTTTATCTTTGCGTTCAAGAGTACCTCACTAATAGTGTCTCACTGATCTTCACAGTATTAGAGCTAATGTCCACTACAGTCAGCTTAAGCCATCGTGTATTACTTGTTCTTAATAGAATTTCATTTTAAGAATGGCAGAGCCACAGACATTCCAGCATGCGTCAGAGCTTCCTAAGTATGGAAGAAAACCAGCATTATGTAACATCTTCCAGCACCAGCCACCATACTAGGCCTAGCCACTATCCTGGGGCCAGGCTGGGAGGCTCCCCAGACTTGCTCCATCATGGCTTTCTGTTCAGAACCCAGAGGGCCTGGCACCAGCCATGTTCTCATGGGCTGGAGGAAACATTTTGATGTGGGTAGGAGGAAGGCTTGTTGCTGCCTTTTTGGCAGGATCATGTCATCATTCCACTTGCTTCGCTGAGCGGGCCTCACGCTGTATGAACCTTTCTATTTCCCCTTCTGGGACTTCTTGTTGCCGCTGAGATGGGAGATTCTGTAAGCCCTCTTGGTGCCCGTGCTTTTTCAATAACTCACTTGGCTGCCCCATCGGTCTGCAGAGTGACGACAGGCAAGCAGGAGTCCCAATGACTTTTTGTGGCTCGTACTTTGAGGTCACCTGTGTCAGCTGCCAGAGAGGGTAGGTCATACACCTTGGAAATGCAGGGAGCAGACACTCTGTGGGCCAACTTGGACCAGTGGTAGTAGGAACCAGCCTGTGATTTTTTCTCTCCCCACCCAGATTGACCATACCAGGAGCTGCAGAATATTTGGAGGCAGAGCCATGAGGATTAGCAAAATCTGGTAGGTTTGTTTCCTTCCTTCCTGGCCTCTCTGCCCTTTAACATTCATACATGCCTCCCTGGGATTGCATCCCCCATAAAAGTGTTAGCATGTAAGCTTTTGCCTCAAGTTCTGTTTCCCCAGGAAACTAGGCTAAATCGGTTACATATATTACCCCCCCTGCAAAAAAATCTTCAAACAATCCCAAGAAATAAGTGGTTGTCATCTTCATTTATACTAGTGATAAAAATGAGAATATTGGTGGTAAATAACCTAGCAAAGCTATTAAGAATTGAACCAGAATTTACCCAGGTCCATCACCAATAAAGAACTCAGAAAGCTGCAGGGTGCCTGGGTAGCTCAGTGGGTTGGGCGGCCCACTCTTGCTTTCAGCTCAAGTTATGATCTCAGGATGCTGGGATCAAGCCCAACACTGGGCTCCATGTTCAGCTGGAAGCCTGCTTGAAATTCTCTCTCTCCTTCTCTCTCTGCTCCTCTGCTCACACACACGCTCTCTGAAAGAAAGAAAGAAAGAAAGAAAGAAAGAAAGAAAGAAAGAAAGAAGAAAGAAAGAAAAGAAAGAAAGAAGAAAGAAAGAAAAGAAAGAAAGAAGAAAGAACGAAAGAAAGAAAGAGAAAGAAAGAAAGAAAGAAGAAAGAAAGAAAAGAAAGAAAGAAGAAAGAAAGAAAAGAAAGAAAGAAGAAAGAAAGAAAGAAAAGAAAGAAAGAAGAAAGAAAGAAAAGAAAGAAAGAAGAAAGAACGAAAGAAAGAAAGAGAAAGAAAGAAAGAAAGAAGAAAGAAAGAAAAGAAAGAAAGAAGAAAGAAAGAAAAGAAAGAAAGAAGAAAGAAAGAAAGAAAGAAGAAGAAAGAAAGAAAGAAAGAAAGAAAGAAAGAAAGAAAGAAAGAAAAAGAAAGAAAGAAGAAACTCTGAAAGCTGCAACAAGCACCTACATAACCAGACCTTATTTTTGCTTTCTTTGAGTTCAAATTCTTCCCTCTGGAAAATGGAACCATAAGAAGTATAATATATGGTACACTTAAAAGTTGCCTTTTGCATTTATTTTCCCCCCATCATTATTGCCACTGTTATTCTCTTATGTTTGGTACATGGATTAAGCTGGATCATATAATCAGGTATTTGATACACTTTTTCACTGTAGTAATTCACTACTTGCATAACAAGTGGGGGGAATACATTGTCCAGAACTAGCTGTCATTTAAAGTCTAGAAGTCTATATACAACCAAATGCATGTATTGGCCTGCAAGTCGAAAAACAGAAGGAAAGTACAAGCCACAGATTTCAAGTTGCACGCGACAGAAACCTAACTCAAACCAACTGAAGCACAAAGGGGGATTTATTAGACTGGTAGTTTGTGGAATCGAAGGAAAAGCTGTAGGAACCTCAATAATGAAGTCATCGGAGGCCTCCAACTGTCTTTGCACGGGTCTCACGCCCATCCCTTGACCTTGTCTGAGGCCAAAGGAATGACTCAGCTTAGGGTCTGCCTCTGTGGAGTTAGGTGAAACAGGGTGGCAAGCATATTTCTAGAACAAGAGGGGAGGAAAGGAGGTTGGACATATTCAAACAAACATACACAAATAGTTCTACAACTCAGAGAAACAAAATAGAACTCATAAAACAATTAAAGCCTGACTGAGAGATGGAATGTTTAGGTATTTGCAGATAAAAAGATAGCAGTGTGAGGGAGAACTTCACAGAGCAAGTAGAATTTCATTTATTAATTCAAATACGCATTGAGTGTTTCCTCCGTGCCAGGCATTATTCTAGACCCTGGGAAGACAGTAGTGAATAAAATAGCAAAAATGCCCCTGTCATCATGGAGCTTGCATTCCACAGGGGGAAGAAAGATAATAAATGGGATAAACAGATGAAGTATATTGTATGTTAGGTAATGATAAGTGCTGAGGGGGGAAAATGGAGCTAAAGATATTCTTTAGAATTATTCTTTAAGGACTGATGACAGGAAGAAGGGAAGGCTTTAAGGGAGAGGAGAGACTAACCTACCTTTAAAAAAGGCAAGCAGGGAGAAGTGTGTCTTGGCACAAGAGAGGCGTGGGCAATGGCGCCGAGGACGTGCGCTGGGCAGAGCAGGGAGCACAGATGGATGTGTCGGCCGGGGCCAGTTCCACGAGGGTTTGACAACAAGGCGGAGGAGTTTGAATCTGATTTAGAAAACTATAGGTAGCCTTCAGGGATTCTTCACCAAGAAGGGGCAGGATGAAAGTGAGGTTGTAGGAAGACTTGCCTTCAGGCGGTATGCAGAATGAACTGGAAGGAATGCAGAGGACCAGCTGGAAGGCTCCAGCAGCACGGAGGTGCAGTGGGACAGCCCGATCCCGAAAGAGGCAGAGGTTACCACACGTGGTCACAGAGGAATTGCCAGCGCTTCGTGAGGAAGAGGCAGTCACAGAAAGAGCTGGAATTCCTTGGGCCCTGCTTAATGAGTGTGTGGCTTCAGGTGTGTCGCTCAATCTCGGGAACCCCGGCTCATTTCAACTGTAAAACGAGCCGAGGAGTAGTCTCCCGGTGAAGTCCGAAGTGTATTTCCTCTGACAGAAACAGTAGAGAGGAGCGAGCAGGGGAGTTAGTTCTGAGGGTAGACACAGTAAGTTCATGTCAGAAGTGCTGATTCGTTCGACCAAGAAATGTTATTCCTGGAGCTTAGAAATATTTTAAAAATGAATTCCGGGATAATTTTGTAAGTGTGTCTGTAGCAGTATTCATTATAACAGAATTAAGCTATCCTGTTTGAGAGCTAATAAATCTTTGATCTTCTCCAGTAGGGGACTGTCTTCATTACAGTTACATTTACTAATTACATTTAGTAATTCCCAGAACTTTTTTTAATGTATTAGTTATCTATTGCAGCGTAACGAATTGCCACAAAATTAGCACCTTGAAATAGCACACGTTTACTTTCTCTCCGTTTCTTACAGACTCAGGTAGCTGGATCTCCTCCTTGAGGGTTCCCCACACGGCTGTAGTCAGAGCGTCCCACAGAGCTGGGATCGCATCAGATTTACCTCAGGAACAATCCCCTTCCCGTATTACATGGTTGTCGGTAGGATTCAGTTTCTTGCAGGCTGTTGACTGTCAATTCCTTGCCACATGGACCTCTCCACCATGGCTAGCTCCTTCATTAAAACCAAAAAGGAAGAGAGTCCATTAGGAAAATGAAAATTATACTCTTCTAGAGTCTAATCCTGGAAGTGACAAGCTGTTTCCTTTTCGGTACTCTTCATTAGGAACAAGCCAGTAGGCCAGCCCGCACTCGGGGAAGGGGGGAGACAAGGGAGGTGGGGATCCTTGGAGGCCATTTGAAAGGCTGCCTCCCACACCTTACTCAAAAACCCTACTCCCCCAGGCTCCTTCTGCTCACCTGGGTGCCAGAGGTTCAGGACCAGTCAAGGCTGTGCCCAGGGTGCCCTCACTCATTCACCTCTTTTTAGGCACCTAGGTCAAGTAAGTACGTATCCCTTATTATCAAGACTGATAGGTTTGATAACACACTTTGGTAAGAAAAATAGGTAGAATGTTATGTTTATTCCACTTCAGTGCAAGGATAACACATAGGTTAGTGCTTGGGGCGAACAGAATCAGGGACTCAAAGTCAAGGAACTAACCAAGAAGAGTGAAGGGGAACAAAAGAAGGGACCATGCTATCCTTTACTGGACTCGGGACATAGATTTCAAATCATATAATCAGCATAAATTCTAAATTATGATTCAAAAGAGAGTGAATTCTGGCAGCTGGACAGTTAGTACATGTAAACATTTAAAAAACACAAGCTTAGGGGTGCCTGGGTGGTGCAGTCGTTAAGCGTCTGCCTTCAGCTCAGGGCATTATCCCAGTGTTCTGGGATCAAGCCCCGCATCAGGCTCCTCTGCTGGGAGCCTGCTTCTTCCTCTCCCACTCCCCCTGCTTGTGTTCCCTCTCTCACTGGCTGTCTCTGTCAAGTAAATAAATAAAATCTTTAAAAACAAAAAACAAAAAATAAAACCCCACAAGCTTATATATATGGATAGTCCTTTCCAGTTTGCAAAATATTTTTTGCTCACATTATCTCATATTAATTCTGGCAGCATCTTGTGAGTTTTATTGTGTATTATTTTATGCCCATTTTATAGATAAAGAAACCAAGTCAAATGGTGGTTAATAACATAACTGAAGATATGCATCTAGCAAGTAGCCAAGACTGACATTAAGCCATAGACAATTTCTGCAATGTCACACTTCCTCACTAAAAAAAACAAAAAAAACAAAAACAAACAAAAAACAAACATAAGCACACATTTTTTTTTCTTTCTTGGTACCACAGCAGATCTTTCAGGAAATAGTATAGGGGAAGACCTTGGGAGCAAGAAAGCCAACATAAAAAGTCCTGCCTTAGTAATCTTACCAACATCAGTACCTTGCTTATACCTGTGAAAGCCAGGCCCCTCTCTCAGGCCATGAGCCTCAGGAGCCCCTCCACTTTGAAGTGTGTTCCTTGACAATTTCTAAGTCTCAGTGTGGTGCCTGGCACCACCCAGGGCCTGCAGATCCCTTCAGAAAGAGAGACCCACACTCAGGCCAGGACCCTCATGTACCGCGTCCTTCTCTTCAGGCATTCTCGGATCCTCTCCCTGACTCTTGGGATTGACCAGGGGCCCCACGGAACTCCAGGATCCCATTTGTGGCACCATTATAGGGGCCCTGAAGTGAATATGGTGTTTGGTTATGGAATCATGCAAGACTGGTCCAGAAGAACGGTACTGACACACTGATCGTAGGGGATTCTCACTCCTGTCAGACACAAGAACAGTTCAGGACTTCAGGCTCCTGGGGGGCAACAGTGGGTTCTTGGCCTGAGCTGCACATTGGAGCCTGTGCATTGGTTCCTGCCCATCCACGTTCCGACCATGGTAGTGCCTCTGATCCACGGCACCCGAAGTCAGCGGGGGTGGTGCTGGACGTCCTTTGCTTTGCCAACTGCTGGTGCCCAGGACGAGCGATGCACCACACCCTACGTGCTGGGCACCCCTCCAGAGGTGGCAACACTGATCTCATCCGAGGACTTTTGAGACCCTTGCAGAGCAGAGCCAACAGCTCCTTCTGATCGGTGTCTTCTCTTGCCTCCTATTGGTGCAGTGACGTTAATACTCTCTGGGTCCATCTTAAACTGTGCAAGGTGAGGCACAGCCATGACTCTCGGAATGGAACCATTGTTCTCCCTCTGCTCACAGACATTTCACCCATCCTCCCTTCTGGTGGGCACGTAGAGAAAGCAGAAGTACGGTCACCATGACAGAAGTCACGTTCTACAGATGTGATGAATGTGGACTTACCTAGTTCAAGAAAACATGATTGGAAGATGTGTTATTCTACGTGAATGCTGTAAAATTCCTAACGGCAAATGTAGCATGACCAAAAAAAGAATTCTTATTCATAATTTCCTGCATGCTCTGAGTAAGACTTGCATTCTTAGGCATCTCCACAAAGTACTATAACCTGGAGAGTGTCACCGGAAGCACTAATCAAGGACAGCATGGTAAACCAGGCAGCATCACAAGGAATAAAGGAAGCCAGAATTAAATAAACAGAATTAGGAAGAGGCAAGAAGAGTTATATTGTGTCATGGTCCAGAAGAGCCTCGGCAGTGTGTGAGTAATGTCAGCATTGCTATCTTTTCTTGTGGTAGGAGATGTAAAATTAGCCAGAAACAAGGCATTTGACAATCAAGGACAGGAAGAGATATTTTTTGGACCTGAGGAGGAATAGATGGTGCTTGGACATACTAACTCTCCAGCTGCATTGACTGGACAATAAACAAACACTTAAGTACTTGTCCTGTATCCATTGTTATAAATCTTTATGATAAATCACTATCCCTCACATGGCTCTATGACTCTTACAGTACACCTCTGGATTGTTTGTATAGACAGGGGCCTTGCAAAAAATCTATGTGCAGTCTCCTTCCTGACCTCTACTAGATTTCAAATCTGACTCAGTGATGCCCCCAAACATGCTCCCCACCTTCTCAGTCTCCAGCTTGAAAAAGCGAGAGAGTTGAGAGTTCTTTAGGACAATTATGGGGAAAGAATTAGAACTTCGATTTAGAATCAGAGAAGAAAAATGAAAACTTTTCCACAGAAGTGTGAGTGGTCACATTTGGGGGAGAGTGGGCAGGTAGTGCCTGGGGGAGTCATGAGAACTTCTGGTAATTTTTTTTTTTTTTTTTGCCCTGGGAAGTGGTTAGGTGGGTCTACTCACTGTGTGATAATTTATTGAGCTGTATGTCTATGATTTGTGCACTTTTCCATAAGCATATTACACTTAAATAAAAAGTTTACCACACAGAAATGAAAAATCACCCATAGACGCAATTGGATTCTGAAGAAAAATTATTTTACAACATGGAGTCCCGTGGTCTGGAAGATAGTCTGTGGCCCAGCATTGCCTAAGGATGCATGTGGCGGGTTTCAGGATAAGATAAGCTCTTCCTTTTACTTCTCCCATAACAAGTCAACCTCACAATTAAACTCAGTTCTGTCTCACAGCATTTCCCCACCCTGCTTCACAAAATGGAAATTCTTGTAGAGGTTATGTCCAGACATGCACAATGGAGACTGACACACAGGGCTTGGAGAACTTCCCAGAGGTGGTTTAAGAGTGATTATATAACATGTTAAGTCTGTGTTCCTTTTTCAGGCATAACTGAAACTTTGCCAAAATAACTAATTGCCAGTCTTTTCCCACTGACCCAAATAAAAAACATGGTAAATAAATTACAGTCCCAAAGCATGCNCCCAAAAAAAAAAAAAAAAAAAAAAAGAATGGAAAAAAGAAAGAAACACACTACTTGGCGTTCAAATGACATCACAGCCCCATGTGTTGGGACACCGCATACTCACTGAGGAGCTTGATGCTAACTTATGTCTTTTTAAGTCATACCACCTGTTGGGAGAGTTAAGGAGAGAAAAAGAAATGAATGTAGTGAATAAAAGAAATCAAAACAACAGCAAAAGAATTACTTTTCTCTTGCCCACTGGTTTTGGTCAGAAAAAGAAAACAAAGAATTTTTAATAAGTTGACATGTTTTAGGGAAGCCACAAAAATAGGCATGTGTCCATGTGCCCAAAGGCCTAATGAGACACAAGCAGTAGACCTGAAAGAGATTTAATACATTCCTTCTTTCCCTTCTGATTCCCTTTATGCCTGATTTTTATAGAACTCTGGTTTTATGGAGAAACTCAGAGTGTTTGCACTAGACTGATGGGTGGGTTCTCTTAGGTGATATTTCTGAATAACACGGGAGATCGTGGGTCTGTGTGGGAGGGGAGGTATGTGGGGGAAGGGCAGTGGTGTACCGGAGCCAGCTCTAAGACAGTTAGCAGCTCTCCCCAAATCCATGTCCAGAGACCTCATTACGTAGCTTGAAATCAGCCACGGTGGGAGTGTCCACACCACTGAAATGGCAAGCACTAGAGACCATGGCTTTAGCAGGTGGAGAGTGAAGACAGCTGGTTATTAAATATTAACTAGTGAAAAGTAAATAAATATTAACTAGTGTACCACTGAGCAGGAGTCTAGGCAAAATCTGAGGTTACTGTACAGACAGGGCAGTTTTTTTCACTCATTCAACCCCCTCCCCTAACAAAAGCTAATTCTTGGGCATCAGCATGCATAGAAAGGGGAGAGACAATCCCACTGTATTCCGTTCAAGCTCAATCACACCTGGAGAGTTGTACTTTAAAGACAACGTAGAAAAATTACTCCATGCCAGAAGCACCAGGGCATACGAGGAAGACTTGAAAGAACTGAGCACATTTCATCTGGTGGAAGAATGGTCCCATTAAGGATAACTTAATGTCTAGCTTCTCCACTCCCAAAGGTCAGGGGGTGGGGCTGAAGGTCTTAACCCTCTGATAATATGGTTGGTTCCTCTGACAACCAGCCCCCATCCTAAAGCTCTCTAGGGGCCCATCAAGAGTCAGCTTATTAGCATTCATTCATTCATTCACTCACTCCTTCAACAAATATTCATGGAATGCTTTCTATGAGTGCAGTGGAGATCCAGTGGTGTACAAGATGACAGTCCCTGCCTTCTTGCATTTACATTCGGGTAGAGCAAAATGATAAAAACAAGTAAGTAGATTATTATTATTATTATTACTATTACTATTATTTTAATGTGAGCTTTATAATCCTGGGGAGGAAATAAACATGAAAATGAGATAGAAAAGGCCACAGGAGACAGAAAATGCTATTGGAATATTTAGCTATTATAGTTAGGAAAGACCCCTTTGAGGATGTGGTATTAATCAGAGACCTAAAAACAGAGAAGGAATGAGCATATAAGGAGAGAGGTAAAGAGGATGTTATGGAAGGGCCCAAGAATATGAAGGCTCTGAGTGGCAAGGAGCTTGGTCTATTTGGGATCCCAGAAGAGGATAGTGTGGCTTCAGGGAAGCAAGTGACAAAGAGAGTGGCTGAGGCTGGGAATGGGGAGATGGACAGGAGACACGCAGGCCTTAGGAACAACCATGGGAGGAATTTGGTCTTTGGTTCAAGACCAGTGGTGAGGCACTGAAGAATTTTAAGTGGGAAGTGGTTTGACCAATTTATGTTTTGAGGAGCTCAAGAATCAATGAGTAGATGGGTATATGAGTGGAGGCGGGAGCTGGGCAGGGGAAGGGGAAGGGCTGACGGTGTTCTGGAGGATCTCACAGGGCAAAGTCAGGGCCATTAGGTGGAAGTGATGAGGAGGTGGAGGTCAGGGAATCAGATCACTTTAAGGAGGAACTTTGGGGTTTAACTCCCACCTTTGCCACTGATAGCCATGTGGCTACCCCGGTGGGTGACACCCATGATCCACCATCGGAGGCATCAATCTGCGCAGGTTCAGGAGCCACTATTCCTGTCCCAGTCTCTGCACAATGCAGGGCACTCCCTGTGCAGAATTCCTGCTAGCCCAGTACGGCCCATAGCAGGTGCTCAAGGAATGTCAGCTGCTATTAGTAACACTGGTTATTAACTTTCCCATCATGGGGCAAAATTGTACTAAGAAAAGATGGCCTTTTACCAGAGTGGTTGTAGAGGATAGCAAAGGTAGAGGGTTGACTTCGATGTCCTTGAAGGATCCCTACCATGATGACTTCATAATTCTTTATTCCATCCCTGACACTACCCTTTCTATCATATTCCTTATCTTTAATTCATTCTCCCTCCTCTCTTTCTTGTTAAAACTTTTCTACCCTTGAGCAAAACAAAGGCAAGTTCTCACTTGTCCTCCCGCTCAACTCCGTAAAACAGGGCCCACCTGTTTCTGCCAGTCCCGTGCTTCCATGGCTGAGTAGGCTCCCCTGGCCTTGAAAGAACATGGAATTTGTGTCTTGTTTGACAGAGCAGATAGCAACCCCTACTACCACCTGCTAGAAATGTTATCTGTGGGAGACACGGAATGTGCACTCCCTGTCTCTATAATCAGGTTCTGACTGAAGCTTTTAGGAGCGGTGGTTACAAGACAAGTCTCACTGACTCACTCACTCTTCCTTATAGTGTGTATTGATTGAGCGCCTACCGTGTACTAAAGCTCTAGGGACTGGGGACACAGGAGTGCCACCATAAATTAGAGACAGTGAATGTCTTTACCTTCATGGAGCATACTTTTTCTAGATCGGGAAGACAGAGACTACCAATTAAGAAATGGGTGAAATAATTTTTGAGATGAGTGCTTCAAAAAGCAAAACAAGGATGGAGAGTAATGGGCCACCACTTTAGACAGAGTCATTGTAGAATTTAATGATAAAAGTTTGAAGCATCCAGGTCTGTTACTGGGAGAGAAACAAAACAAGAGTGTAATAGTAAAGGCAACAGAGAAATAGAATGGTACAGATGGGAGGAAGTATTTTCAATTGCTCAGTGCAACTAGAATTTGTGCACACTCAGAGATGTTTTGACAATTATTTGCTAAGGTCATTATGTGAGCGGAATCCTGGAACATGGGTCAGAGTTCCTGACTTACCGTTTCCAGTTCCTCCACAATGCTATTTAGACATAAGAGAAGCTTGGGATCTTAGTCAGTTTGGGCTGCTATAACAGAATAGCATCGACTGGGTGGCTTAAATAACAAAAATTTATTTCATACCATTCTGGAAGCTGAGAAATCTAAGGTCAAGGTGTCAGTATATCCAGGTTCTGGTGAGAATTCTCCTCTTGATTTGCAGAGGAACATCTTCTGCTTGTATCTTCACATGGTGGAGAGCAGAGAGAGGNCCCGTAACGCCGGGATCACGCCCTGAGCTGAAGGCAGACGCTTAACCGCTGTGCCACCCAGGCGCCCCTGGCTCTCCTCTTCTTATGAGGACACTAATCCCACCACTGGGGCTCTGACTTTATGATCTAATTATTTTCCAAAGGACTCACCTCCTAACAACATCCTATGGGAGTTAGGGTTTCAACATATGAATTTTCTGGTGACATAAACATTCAGTCCACACTTGGTAAGCAAATATTTGTTGTATTTGTTGACCTGAATGGCCCTGAATGAACCCACGAAGCATAACAAACTGGGGGGGGGGAGGGATTATTTGTTTTGAGAAGTTCCTGAACGACAAATCTATAAGGAGCATTATCTGTACATTCATTCTCCTGTCTCTGCTCATCCCTCTACCAAAGATAGACCAGTCCAGACAGCCAGGCTGGACCACAGAATAGTCAAGACACATGGCATGAAATAAGGTAGCCCAAATATAAAAATAATCTCTGACCATATAAAATATAAAAACCATCTGTGAGTTGTTTTGGGGACCAGCCATCTGCAGAATACAACCATTTGGAGACTACCTGGAAATGTCAAATAGAGAAGTTCTAGAGAAGAATCAAGCACGACTCAGACAACTAGAGTGTGGGAGCTGGAATTCGGGCCTGGAATCTAATTTGGAAACTTTCTTTCTCTTCTTCTGATAGGTGTGGTCTTCAATGCAGTAAAAGGGGGTCTCTCCTAAGAAGAACATTTTCATGCATCTCCAGGGAAGAAGTATGTCTGGATCTGTCAATGTAATTATCCTTCTATTTATCAAGCCTACTCCTCTGTAGAACATTTCTATCCAATGAAATTCCCTTGCTCAGATTTCTTGCTCCCAAAGCAACGTTGTGATTATAATTTCTGGATTCTGTGCATCTCTCCCACAGAAAGAGAGTGTATTGACCAGCCCATATGACCATGTGGCAACCCTTCACACTTCTGTTCTTACTGAACAGAAATCATCAGTATTCTGGTTTATATGTCAATCTTGTGCAAAATTTTCTTTTTCCCCCCCTCAGTTGCATTCTTTTTCATTAAGACATTTTTTTAGAGCAGTTTTAAGTTTACAGTAAAATAGAGAGGAAGATAATAGAGAGTTTCCATCTATCCCCTGCCCCATTCATGCATAGCTTCCCCCATTGTGCACACCCCCCCCCCACCAGAGGGATGATTTATTATGAGGAACCTACTTTGACACATCATCACCCAAAAGCCAAAGTCTACGTTAGGGTTCACTCTTGGTGTAAATGCTATGGATTTAGGCAAACATATGATGGCCCATATCCATCATTACAGTATCATACAGAAGAGTTTCACTGCCTGAAAATCATCTGTGCTCTGCCTAGTCGTAGTTCCACCCTGCACTCTGGCAACCACTCATCTTTTTACTGTCTCCATAGTTTTGCTTTTTCCAGAATGTCATAGAGTTGGAATCATACCATATGTAGACTATTCAAATTGGCTTCTTTCACTTAGTAATATGCATTTTAGCTTCCTCCATGTCTTTTTATAGCTCAATAGCTCATTTCTTTCTAGCTCTCTGTATTCCATTGTCTGGACCTACCACGATGTATCCATGTACTTACCAAAGGACACCTGAGTTGCTTCCAAGTTTTGGCAATTATGATTAAAGCTGTTATAAACATCTGCATGCAGGGTTTTATGTGGATATACAGGTTTTCCACCCTTTTAGGAGCATGAGTCCTGGATCGCAGTGTGAGAGGGTGTTTAGCTTCCGACAAACTGCCAAACTGTCTTCCGGGGTGGCTATCCCACTTTGCATTCCCATCAGTCATAAACGAGAGTCCCTGTTGCTCCACATCCTGGCCAACATTTGGGGTTGTGAGTGTGGTTTCTTAGTGGGAGTCCGTTGTTTTGAGACTGATCACTTCTGGGTGCACTGGCCAAATCAAGTTTCTTTACATGAATGTAACTGAGGACCAGGTCTGGGTGTTGTTTCCTCAAGCGGCTGTTCTTGGCTCAGCGGGCCTTAGTCTACATTTCAAGTTGTCTATTTCTAATCTCACTGCTTAGATTTGGTCCAGTGTAGCAACTGCCTTTTCTCATTTGTACGGGCAGGATGGTCTCCACCATAAGGGGGCTCAAGGAGTAATAATCCAACTTGATTTCTAAGCGTCATCTATTTTGGGACAACAGGGTAGAAGTTTAGACATAATTGAGATCATACGCAACTCCCTGGAAGCTGATGAAACAATTCTGCTAAATTGCTAAGACTTCCTTTGCCTAGAAGGTGGCTGGGGGCCTGGCGGGGGAGAAAGGCAATTGCTCGCAGGACCAGTGAGTTCCCTGCAGGCGGTACAGCCCAGGGACAGCCGGCATGTGGAACCCAGGGGGAATGCTGCCCCTGGACTTGACAATACAGTCATCCTGCAGAATGGACAAGACGAGGGCCAAAGTAAACATTTGAGAAAAGGCGAAAATGTAAATTTTTAGCAAAAAAAAAAAAAAGTCCAGAAAAAGACTCTTCCATTAATTACCAAAGCAAATAGTCCCTAGTGGATGGGTCACTCCCGTTGTGAGGCCTGTTTGGGCAGTTTCTGCACCTGCCCTGAGCTACATGACTTGAGAAGTAGAAAATAGATCTACCTCCCTTTTATTGGGAGAGTAGAGCTCATCGAGAAGTATGTCTCAATTTCTATAACACACACACACACACACACACACACACACACACACACACAAAAGCAGCATGGCATTTGGCCGTGTCAATCAAAAGAGAAACTGGAGAAGAAAACTCAAAGAAAACCCTTATAACCCCAAGAGAAGTTTCAAAGTGTACAATGGAGGTTGGACTTTTCCAAAATCTGATTAGTGAAATTTTGTGGAATTGTTGTAAACAGTAGATACGCTGCGAATGTTTGTTCCCCACAACAAACTTTCTAATAAAAAGACAGAGGTAATCCTGGAGGAAGGCACAATTCAGCAATCTGCTCTTTCTAATTTTGAAAACTTTAACAATGTTCTCCCTGCCAAGACGCCACTTTACTTATTTACAGATCACAAATTTAGAAGCTTTCTTAATTTCAGGGGGAAAGATTATCTCCGGTTTGAGAGTTAGCAGACTGACTTTCAGACTAGTTTATTTTTATTTACTCGTTCGCTCCTTAGTTGTAGTTATAAAAGTCTTCACAAGCCTGGACACGACAACTGCGGGGGCAGCTCAAGAACACCGTCCCCTTGCGCTGGTGTCCAGCAGGTAACTTACGCCTTCGCTCGGCGGATCGCTGGTCCCGACCGCTGCGCTCAGCAGGGCCCGCCCGCTTCCTGGATGCAGGACCTGTCTTACGAAGTCCCTTTAAGACCTTCGCATCAGCATGTCCTAACCGCGCAGGGTGTGGAAGCACGAGCCCCCACACGTGCCCGCAAACCTGGGGGAGCAGAAGCCAGCTCTGCCTGTCGCCTCTTGCGGGGCCCTCCGGGGAGCTGGAGCGCAGTACAGTGGTCCAGACAAATCAATTTTCCTTTTGCCCTTTGGCTTCTCTGTCTCCTTTGCTTTAATGTTCTACATTTCCTGGTAAAGCCCAGGACTGGGAAATGCTCTGTAGACACAGGGGCTGTTCTGGCTGCTGTTTTCTCAAATCCCCCAGGGAAGCGCTGGGGGCCCGCTCCTCGGGAAGGCGCACGAACTGCAGGAAAACACACCCTGTGCACCTCACCCTGACTCCAGCCGCACTGCGGGGTGGGGAGCGTGGGGGGGGCGGTTACTCAGCACAACACAGAGGGCTGAGTTCCCTTTTGACAAACACTCGTGTGTCCTACAGCTATTTATTGAGCATTTACGGTGTGTGAGACTTGGTATTGGGTGTTGAGAGGACCCAGAAAAATTTAAGAAATGCCTCTTGCCCTTAAGTCATCAATAAACTAGCTAGACAAAGAAAACAAATACACATAGAAATACTGTATTTCCTTGATTCAGAGATGCCATTTATAGAAAGACATATCATAAAGTAGTAACTTTTTGGGAAAAAATCTAAGCCTCATCAAATGCATGCATTGGTTATAAGATAGAATTTGGCTTCGGAAATACGAACAGGTGGGGGGCGCCTGGGTGGCTCCATTGGTTAAGCACTGACTCTTGATTTCTGCTCAAGTATGCTGGAAGTGTTGTGGGATTGGACCTGGAGTCAGGCTCCCTGCTCAGGGCGGAGTCAGTTTGAGATTCTCTGTCTCCCTCTGCTCTTCTCCTGCTTGTGCTCTCTCTCTCTCTTTCTAAAATAAAATAATAAAATAAAATAAAAAAGAAACATGAACATGTGAAGAAAAGGAGCAGCTTGAGAGCAAGGGATACACAGTGGCGGCAGGAGTAGGAGGGATACTTGGACTCCTGACACCTGCTGCTGGCGTGCACCTGCTCATTAGAGAAGGAGCTGCCCCAAACGTGACCTCAGCTCATCCCCATAACGACCCCTGTGAAGTTGATACTGTTATTCTCATTTTTACAAATAAAGAAATTGAGAGACAGATATTAAGCAACTTTTCCAAAGTCATATAACCGGTGAGTGAGGGAGCCAGTGTTAGAACCCAAGTGTGAGCAGCAGTAGAGAACTGATGGTTCTAAGATAGGCTCTGGGTTTGGAATCCTGGCTGTCCTACTTGTAGGAGTAGCTGCGGGCGAATTGCATAGCCTTCTTGTGCTTCGGTTTCCAGATCCGTAAAATGGGATCTAGGAATAGCACTTACGTAGAGTGTTGTTTTTCTACCCATTTCTGAGGTAGAATTGACAAAATTGTAAGGTATTTAAAGTGTACGATGTGATGATCTGATACACATGCACATTCTAAAAGGACCTGGCCATTGAGTTTATTAAACATTCATCATCTCACATATTTGCCTCTTTTTTTGGAGGAGAGCACTTAAGTTCTACTTTCTTAGCGAATTTCAATGTACGCAGTACCGCGTTATCAACTATAGTCACCACGTTATACGCTAGATCCTTAGAATTTATTTTATAACTGAAAGTTTGTACCCTTTTAGCAACCTCTCCCTATTTCCCCTACCCCACTGGCCCTGGCAACCCCTTTGCTACTCTCTTTCTATGAATTCAATTTTTTTTAAGATTTCATATATAAGTGATACTGTGCAGTATTTGCCTTTCTCTGTGTGGCTTATTTTACTTTGCATAATGCCCTCAAGTTCCATCCATGTTGTTGCAAATGACAGGATTCCCTTCTTTTTTTTTTTAAAGATTTTATTTTATCTTATATTTTTTTAAAAGGTTTTATTTATTATTTATTTATTTGATGGAGAGCACACAAGCAGGGGGAGCGGCAGGCAGAGGGAAAAAGAGAAGCAGGCTCCCAGCTGAGCAGGGAGCCTGATGTGGGGCTTGATCCCAGGACCCTGGGATCATAACCTGAGCCCAAGGCAGACGTTTAACTGACTGAGCCACCCAGGTGCCCCTAAGATTTTATTTTTAAGTAATCTCTACTCCCAACGTGGGGCCCGACTCCACAATTCCCAGATCAAGAGTCGCATGCTCTACTGACTGAGCCAGCCAGGGTTCCCTAGGATCCCCTTCTTTTTTAAGACTATACAATATTCTACTGTGTATATATACTTGCTGGGTTGTTTTTAAGGTTAAAAATTATGATGTACTTAGGGGGCACCTGGGTGGTGCAGTCGTTAAGCATCTGCCTTCAGCTCAGGGCATGATCCTGGTGTTCCGGGATCAAGCCCCACATCGGGCTCCTCTGCTGGGAGCCTGCTTCTTCCTTTCCCACTCCCCCTGCCAGTGTTCCCTCTCTTGCTGGTTGTCTCTCTCTCTCTCTCAAATAAATAAATAAAATCTTTTAAAAAAATTATGATGTACTTAAAGTGCTTAGCAAGTGCCTGGTACACACATTGAAAATGCACAATAAGTGTAAGCTATTACTGTTTTATTATTGTGAAAGCAGTGTGGGAAGACGCTTTATCAATACTAGATAATAAACGGGCAAATGGACGATGACGGGGACCAGTTTCAAAGGTTCAGATTTTACTAGAAGTCTTGTTCTGCTAAAAGTAAGCCGTGTAATAAGGCCTTGCCAGTCTTCATAATACTCTCAACACCAGAAAGACAGAGGAAACAACAAAGGAACTACTATTCTTGACTTAATTCTGACGACAAAGAACTTGATGGCTATTGTGTAACTTCCAGGATCCTAGGGAAAAACTGACTGCGTCATTCTGGGTCAAAGAGAGGAAAGGGACCATCAGGCTGAGCTGACGTGAGTCCTGGATTTTGGAAAACAGGCTTTAGAAAGTTCAGAAAAATGATGGATATGCTCCCGTTGACCAGAAATATCATTCCTGAAAAAGGGGGGATTCTGCAGAAACAACAGCAACCACAAATAGAAAACCCACGTCAGGTCGAACAGTTGTAAATAATTTCTGTGAAAAGGAACAGGTGATGGCTGCCGCAGAAAAACTTCTGTGAATTGTTCACATGTCCACAGGATGTGTATAAAGTGCAGAAGAATGTACACTCAGGGAGGCCGTGACCTGTGCTCAGAGCTCTGGCTGGGAGAGAGGTGGGAACGGTAGGCCAATGAGCTCTCCTTAAAGATGAGCCTGGGTCACACTTTATATACATTATTTTCCTTTATCCTTCACAACCTTAAAAGGTAGATGTTATGACTTTTGTGTTTCAGAGTGTGATATTGGGATACGATAAGAAATATATATTTGGTCTTTGATCCAGGTTCCTGGCACAGACATCCTAAAACCCTTGTAATTTCCTAAGCGGTGGGGCCATTGGAGCACCTTTTGTTATTCATAATAAACCCCATCAAATACAGCTGAGTTTATGCTAATGACGTGACTCTAGGTGAGACCCTAAGTAGCTTCAGTTGGGGAGCTTGTTGTCTGAGGAGCCAAACATGTGATTAGACAGAACTTTCAGCCCCACCCCCAATCTCTGGGGGGTGGAATGAGCCTAGAGATTGAGTTAATCAACAATGGCCAATGGTTTAATGGTTTCATCAATCATCCTTACATATTGGAACCTCCATAACCCTCCCTTTTTCAAACAATGGGGCTCCGAGAACTTCAGGGTTGGTGAACATATAAAGGTGCTGGGTCGGTGCTGGACCTAGAGAGGGCCTGGAAGCTCTGTCCCTTTCCTCCATAACTTGCCTTATGCATTCCTTGCATTTGGCTACCCCTGAGCTATATTCTTTTATAGTAAACTGGTGGTAGTCAGTAGATGCCTTCCTGAGTTCTGTTAGCTGTTCTAGCAAATAACCAAACCTGAGGAGGGGGTGATGGGCATCTCTGATGTATAGCCAGTCGATCAGAAATACGAGTCACCCACACTTGCAATTGGCATCTGAAATGGGGGGCAGCCTTATGGGATTTGTGCTAAGTTCAGGTAGTTAGTGTCCGAATCTAATTGACTTGTGGGACACTCTGTTCCATCCACAGAACATTGCCTGGTCTGGAAAGCCCGCACGTCTGGTGTCAGAAATGTTCTGTGGGTAAAAACAGGTCTTCCTAGGACAGAATAAGAAATCTGTATTGGTTAGGTTGGGGGATTTACTGGGGATTACACAGGAAGTCAACAGTAGAGCTGGGATTAAATTCTAGAACTGTCTGAATGTGAAGTCTAAGCTCTTTAGCACAGCTCTGCCTGCCTTTTCCTCAGCAGAATGACCTTGATCCTGAATGTTTAGAGTAGAGGCCAGGAGAGCTTTTGGTGCCACATAGATATTTTAATTCCTTCTCCTTGAATGAGTGTTTTCTTCATATTCTCTCAACTTTCGAGGATGGGTTGGACAGTGGACGCGGCCAAGAGTCAAGGTCACCAAAGCAAGGGCTGCCCAGGGGGAGTGCACCACCATCCTGGTGCTGCAGGCTTGAAGCTGGGGCGTGGCATCTGCTCCCTCCTCAACACTGCCGTTCCTACCAGTCTGTCCCCTGACCTAACTCTGATTATCTTCTCCCAGTGATCGAGCTAGCCAGACTCCCTTCATCAAGAAAAGGTCTTATATAACCCTGAGCCCGTACACAGCAACATTTTAGAAAACTGAGATTCCAATAATTCTCTGCTATGAATCCCATACTAGGTATTAATTCAGGAGATAAATCCATATCAGGAAAGGGTGCCTGGAATTTCAATGCCATTAACTAAAATTTCAAACCTAGTCCAAAATCCAAGGAAAGGTCTAGGTACAAGCTCTTATAGATGTCCAGCCAGGCAGATGGTGACATAGGAAGTCTGCAGCTGATATGGGGCCTCAGCCATGGAGAGGGTTCAATTCCGGGGTGGGAAAGCCAATCATTGAAGGATCTGGGTAACAAGCAGAAAGTATGTCTGTTGGAAAAGAGGTAGAAAGAAACCCAGTCACAAGAGAGAGCTAGGATATCAAAGTCAACATGTTAGACTGATTAGAGCTACTAACCCATGGTCCTATCTCTTCCCTCTACTGGAAGACTGGCGCGGGAAGCTCAGTTAGGTGCGGCATGAGGTTTAGAGCATTATAGGACTAGAAGCATAGCGGAGCATTACATCATAAACCTATGCCGAGTCGATCCGCTCTGGGGCAAAATTTATGCTTCCTAGCTTACCTTATGTAAACTCTTTATTATTTTGTTTGTGGACAGTATCCATAAAGTTGCTATTTTAAACATAGCAACCTTAATGCATTGGCATTATTAAATATACATTTCTTGGACGGCGGGTAGAGGTACAGCATGGTGCTGAGCGGAACAGAGTTCCAAAAAAGGGAAATAAGTGCTATTTGCTCTCATGAGCTAGTGTCCAACAAGGCAGAAAGCACGAACGAAACAGTACAATGGTAATGCAAGAGCATTGAAATGCCAAAATGAATCGTGCAGATGACACGGGAGCTCACGGAAAGGAGAGGGCGCTGAAGGCTGGCAGAGCGGGGCGGGGGGTCAGTTTTGTGGAGTGGGGGGTCTTGGGCTGTGTGCTGAAGGCTTCGGCTCCGCAGAGAAGGGCGAAAAGGTGTGGCGGCTGAGGGTGCAAACTGTGTAAGGACCCTGAGGTGGCAGAAACGTGGAGGGGGAGGGGCAGGAGGAAGACGAGGCTTCTTGTGGCAGCCCTGAGCACACTGAGCCCCGAGGACACCATTGTAAGGAAGTGGCTAGGTGCTTCCAGCCTGAAGAGCTGGACTTCCGTGGAAGACAGGAGGCGACTGCCAGATGCCCGGCTCATGCAGGGTGCTTAGAGGAGAGCGGGGGGCGGGAGACTGGTGTGTACACGAAGCACGAGATGACGAAACCCGGATCTAACTGGGAACAGTGGGGGCAGAAAGGAAGAAATGGGTCTGAGAGACACACATTTGGATTTTTAAAACAGAAAAGAAAATTTGGCGATAACCCCTATTGCTTTAGAGTGATAACCGCTGCTCATACCTTGGTACACATTTTCCAAAGCTTTTTTTTTTCTCTCATTTTCTGTATTTCCTTGGTTTGAGTCCCGCTCTGCTAGGTTACTGGCGTGTGAGTTCCGAGTTACTTGGCCTCTCAAGTCTCTTAGTTCCCAGTTTCCTCAACAGTACATGGGGCAAATAAGCCACCTTGCTGGGAATAAATTGGACAACATATGTAAGTTCACTTAGCACAGACCTTGAACATAGCGAATGCTTAATCATTACTTGGCTATTATTATTAATTCTTATTGTTCATTTTTATGCTTGCACAGACTGGGTATACCATAATTTATTCAACCATTCCCTTACTGAGACACTTTTAAGATAGTGTTTCCTTTGTTGTCATTGTCGTTCGTACAA
>NC_048222.1:128166851-128184705 GCF_002007445.2 Ailuropoda melanoleuca
AGCTGAGCAGGGAGCCTGATGTGGGGCTTGATCCCAGGACCCTGGGATCATAACCTGAGCCCAAGGCAGACGTTTAACTGACTGAGCCACCCAGGTGCCCCTAAGATTTTATTTTTAAGTAATCTCTACTCCCAACGTGGGGCCCGACTCCACAATTCCCAGATCAAGAGTCGCATGCTCTACTGACTGAGCCAGCCAGGGTTCCCTAGGATCCCCTTCTTTTTTAAGACTATACAATATTCTACTGTGTATATATACTTGCTGGGTTGTTTTTAAGGTTAAAAATTATGATGTACTTAGGGGGCACCTGGGTGGTGCAGTCGTTAAGCATCTGCCTTCAGCTCAGGGCATGATCCTGGTGTTCCGGGATCAAGCCCCACATCGGGCTCCTCTGCTGGGAGCCTGCTTCTTCCTTTCCCACTCCCCCTGCCAGTGTTCCCTCTCTTGCTGGTTGTCTTTCTCTCTCTCAAATAAATAAATAAAATCTTTTAAAAAAATTATGATGTACTTAAAGTGCTTAGCAAGTGCCTGGTACACACATTGAAAATGCACAATAAGTGTAAGCTATTACTGTTTTATTATTGTGAAAGCAGTGTGGGAAGACGCTTTATCAATACTAGATAATAAACGGGCAAATGGACGATGACGGGGACCAGTTTCAAAGATTCAGATTTTACTAGAAGTCTTGTTCTGCTAAAAGTAAGCCGTGTAATAAGGCCTTGCCAGTCTTCATAATACTCTCAACACCAGAAAGACAGAGGAAACAACAAAGGAACTACTATTCTTGACTTAATTCTGACGACAAAGAACTTGATGGCTATTGTGTAACTTCCAGGATCCTAGGGAAAAACTGACTGCGTCATTCTGGGTCAAAGAGAGGAAAGGGACCATCAGGCTGAGCTGACGTGAGTCCTGGATTTTGGAAAACAGGCTTTAGAAAGTTCAGAAAAATGATGGATATGCTCCCGTTGACCAGAAATATCATTCCTGAAAAAGGGGGGATTCTGCAGAAACAACAGCAACCACAAATAGAAAACCCACGTCAGGTCGAACAGTTGTAAATAATTTCTGTGAAAAGGAACAGGTGATGGCTGCCGCAGAAAAACTTCTGTGAATTGTTCACATGTCCACAGGATGTGTATAAAGTGCAGAAGAATGTACACTCAGGGAGGCCGTGACCTGTGCTCAGAGCTCTGGCTGGGAGAGAGGTGGGAACGGTAGGCCAATGAGCTCTCCTTAAAGATGAGCCTGGGTCACACTTTATATACATTATTTTCCTTTATCCTTCACAACCTTAAAAGGTAGATGTTATGACTTTTGTGTTTCAGAGTGTGATATTGGGATACGATAAGAAATATATATTTGGTCTTTGATCCAGGTTCCTGGCACAGACATCCTAAAACCCTTGTAATTTCCTAAGCGGTGGGGCCATTGGAGCACCTTTTGTTATTCATAATAAACCCCATCAAATACAGCTGAGTTTATGCTAATGACGTGACTCTAGGTGAGACCCTAAGTAGCTTCAGTTGGGGAGCTTGTTGTCTGAGGAGCCAAACATGTGATTAGACAGAACTTTCAGCCCCACCCCCAATCTCTGGGGGGTGGAATGAGCCTAGAGATTGAGTTAATCAACAATGGCCAATGGTTTAATGGTTTCATCAATCATCCTTACATATTGGAACCTCCATAACCCTCCCTTTTTCAAACAATGGGGCTCCGAGAACTTCAGGGTTGGTGAACATATAAAGGTGCTGGGTCGGTGCTGGACCTAGAGAGGGCCTGGAAGCTCTGTCCCTTTCCTCCATAACTTGCCTTATGCATTCCTTGCATTTGGCTACCCCTGAGCTATATTCTTTTATAGTAAACTGGTGGTAGTCAGTAGATGCCTTCCTGAGTTCTGTTAGCTGTTCTAGCAAATAACCAAACCTGAGGAGGGGGTGATGGGCATCTCTGATGTATAGCCAGTCGATCAGAAATACGAGTCACCCACACTTGCAATTGGCATCTGAAATGGGGGGCAGCCTTATGGGATTTGTGCTAAGTTCAGGTAGTTAGTGTCCGAATCTAATTGACTTGTGGGACACTCTGTTCCATCCACAGAACATTGCCTGGTCTGGAAAGCCCGCACGTCTGGTGTCAGAAATGTTCTGTGGGTAAAAACAGGTCTTCCTAGGACAGAATAAGAAATCTGTATTGGTTAGGTTGGGGGATTTACTGGGGATCACACAGGAAGTCAACAGTAGAGCTGGGATTAAATTCTAGAACTGTCTGAATGTGAAGTCTAAGCTCTTTAGCACAGCTCTGCCTGCCTTTTCCTCAGCAGAATGACCTTGATCCTGAATGTTTAGAGTAGAGGCCAGGAGAGCTTTTGGTGCCACATAGATATTTTAATTCCTTCTCCTTGAATGAGTGTTTTCTTCATATTCTCTCAACTTTCGAGGATGGGTTGGACAGTGGACACGGCCAAGAGTCAAGGTCACCGAAGCGAGGGCTGCCCAGGGGGAGTGCACCACCATCCTGGTGCTGCAGGCTTGAAGCCGGGGCGTGGCATCTGCTCCCTCCTCAACACTGCCGTTCCTACCAGTCTGTCCCCTGACCTAACTCTGATTATCTTCTCCCAGTGATCGAGCTAGCCAGACTCCCTTCATCAAGAAAAGGTCTTATATAACCCTGAGCCCGTACACAGCAACATTTTAGAAAACTGAGATTCCAATAATTCTCTGCTATGAATCCCATACTAGGTATTAATTCAGGAGATAAATCCATATCAGGAAAGGGTGCCTGGAATTTCAATGCCATTAACTAAAATTTCAAACCTAGTCCAAAATCCAAGGAAAGGTCTAGGTACAAGCTCTTATAGATGTCCAGCCAGGCAGATGGTGACATAGGAAGTCTGCAGCTGATATGGGGCCTCAGCCATGGAGAGGGTTCAATTCCGGGGTGGGAAAGCCAATCATTGAAGGATCTGGGTAACAAGCAGAAAGTATGTCTGTTGGAAAAGAGGTAGAAAGAAACCCAGTCACAAGAGAGAGCTAGGATATCAAAGTCAACATGTTAGACTGATTAGAGCTACTAACCCATGGTCCTATCTCTTCCCTCTACTGGAAGACTGGCGCGGGAAGCTCAGTTAGGTGCGGCATGAGGTTTAGAGCATTATAGGACTAGAAGCATAGCGGAGCATTACATCATAAACCTATGCCAGGTCGATCCGCTCTGGGGCAAAATTTATGCTTCCTAGCTTACCTTATGTAAACTCTTTATTATTTTGTTTGTGGACAGTATCCATAAAGTTGCTATTTTAAACATAGCAACCTTAATGCATTGGCATTATTAAATATACATTTCTTGGACGGCGGGTAGAGGTACAGCATGGTGCTGAGCGGAACAGAGTTCCAAAAAAGGGAAATAAGTGCTATTTGCTCTCATGAGCTAGTGTCCAACAAGGCAGAAAGCACGAACGAAACAGTACAATGGTAATGCAAGAGCATTGAAATGCCAAAATGAATCGTGCAGATGACACGGGAGCTCACGGAAAGGAGAGGGCGCTGAAGGCTGGCAGAGCGGGGCGGGGGGTCAGTTTTGTGGAGTGGGGGGTCTTGGGCTGTGTGCTGAAGGCTTCGGCTCCGCAGAGAAGGGCGAAAAGGTGTGGCGGCTGAGGGTGCAAACTGTGTAAGGACCCTGAGGTGGCAGAAACGTGGAGGGGGAGGGGCAGGAGGAAGACGAGGCTTCTTGTGGCAGCCCTGAGCACACTGAGCCCCGAGGACACCATTGTAAGGAAGTGGCTAGGTGCTTCCAGCCTGAAGAGCTGGACTTCCGTGGAAGACAGGAGGCGACTGCCAGATGCCCGGCTCATGCAGGGTGCTTAGAGGAGAGCGGGGGGCGGGAGACTGGTGTGTACACGAAGCACGAGATGACGAAACCCGGATCTAACTGGGAACAGTGGGGGCAGAAAGGAAGAAATGGGTCTGAGAGACACACATTTGGATTTTTAAAACAGAAAAGAAAATTTGGCGATAACCCCTATTGCTTTAGAGTGATAACCGCTGCTCATACCTTGGTACACATTTTCCAAAGCTTTTTTTTTTCTCTCATTTTCTGTATTTCCTTGGTTTGAGTCCCGCTCTGCTAGGTTACTGGCGTGTGAGTTCCGAGTTACTTGGCCTCTCAAGTCTCTTAGTTCCCAGTTTCCTCAACAGTACATGGGGCAAATAAGCCACCTTGCTGGGAATAAATTGGACAACATATGTAAGTTCACTTAGCACAGACCTTGAACATAGCGAATGCTTAATCATTACTTGGCTATTATTATTAATTCTTATTGTTCATTTTTATGCTTGCACAGACTGGGTATACCATAATTTATTCAACCATTCCCTTACTGAGACACTTTTAAGATAGTGTTTCCTTTGTTGTCATTGTCGTTCGTACAAACAATGTTGCCATCAACAACCTGCACATCTAACTTTTAAAAACCCATGTTATCAATTGATTTCAGAAACAGACAAGTTGGCACCTTTTAAACGTTGATCGATGTTGCATATGAGAAAGGATACATAGGATCCAGCAGCAGTTTAAGGAGAATGAGTCAAAGTTGGTGTAAAGGTCTGTAAGCAGTCCGGGCCTACCTCAAGCTCTTGTGCTTCCCTTTCTTGTGCTTCACAGATAATCATATATTTTTTTTTTTACTAACTGAAGGTTGTGGCAACCCTGTGTCAAGTCTACTGGCACCATTTTTTCAACAGCACGCACTCACTTCATGTCTCTGTGTCACAATTTGGTCATTCTCACATTATTGCAAACATTTTCATTATTATTATATTTGTATGATCTATGAGCAGTCATTATGACTCACTGAAAGCTTGGATGANGTATTTTTTTTTTTTTTTACTAACTGAAGGTTGTGGCAACCCTGTGTCAAGACTACTGGCACCATTTTTTCAACAGCACGCACTCACTTCATGTCTCTGTGTCACAATTTGGTCATTCTCACATTATTGCAAACATTTTCATTATTATTATATTTGTATGATCTATGAGCAGTCATCATGACTCACTGAAAGCTTGGATGATGGTTCACAATAAAGTAACTTTTCTTTAGCAATAAAGTGTTTTTTAATTAAGTTAGTACATTGTTTTTTTAGACATAATACTATTGCACATTTAATAAGCTACAGTATATTATAAACATAACTTTTATTTGCTCTGGGAAACTAAAACATTCAATGGACTCGCGGTACTGCGGAGTTCACTTTTTTGCCTTGTTTGTTTTATTGGGGTAGTCTGGATCCAAAGCTGCAGTATCTTTGAGGTATGCATGAATTTGTGATCAATTCAAAGACTTTCAAGGACTGAGATTCCTCTCTCTGTCTCTGTCTCTCTGTCTACCTGTCTCTCTCTCTTGCAAACTCTTAGAGGAGTCTGGTGATCTTTCTATGCTTTCTTCCATTAACAATGTTTAAGCCAGCAGTGCCAGAATGGGAAAACAAAAACAAAAAACTTTGAAAACTGTCTCATTGATTCACAATGAAAGTAACGATCTTCTTTCCTCCCCAGTGCCATGGATGTTAACAAGTCAAGGACTGTACATCGTTGTCGTAGGTTGAATTGTGTCCTACCAAAAATGATATGTTGAATCCCAACCCCAGGAACCACAGAATGTGACTCCTTTGGAAAGGATCTTGAGAGAGGTAACCATGTTCAAATTAAGGCAGTAGAGGGATTCTTAATCCAATATGACTCGTGTCTTTAAAAAGGCGGAAAGTTGGACATAGAGGCAGCACAGAGAGAAGATGACAGTGTCTACAAAACATGGAGAGAGACCTGGAACACATCCTTCCTCAGGGCCCTGGGAAGGAACCAACCCTTCATTTTGGACTTCCAGAGCCTCCAGGAATGTGAGGCCCTGAGTTTCTGTTGTTAAACCACTCAGTGTGTTACGGCAGCCTTAAGAAACTAATATAAATGTCATAAAAATGACATAAGACTAAAAATTTTTTTATTTTGAACATAGCGAATGCTTAATCATTACTTGGCTATTATTATTAATTCTTATTGTTCATTTTTATGCTTGCACAGACTGGATATACCATAATTTATTCAACCATTCCCTTACTGAGACACTTTTAAGATAGTGTTTCCTTTGTTGTCATTGTCGTTCGTACAAACAATGTTGCCATCAACAACCTGCACATCTAACTTTTAAAAACCCATGTTATCAATTGATTTCAGAAACAGACAAGTTGGCACCTTTTAAACGTTGATCGATGTTGCATATGAGAAAGGATACATAGGATCCAGCAGCAGTTTAAGGAGAATGAGTCAAAGTTGGTGTAAAGGTCTGTAAGCAGTCCGGGCCTACCTCAAGCTCTTGTGCTTCCCTTTCTTGTGCTTCACAGATAATCATATATTTTTTTTTTTACTAACTGAAGGTTGTGGCAACCCTGTGTCAAGTCTACTGGCACCATTTTTTCAACAGCACGCACTCACTTCATGTCTCTGTGTCACAATTTGGTCATTCTCACATTATTGCAAACATTTTCATTATTATTATATTTGTATGATCTATGAGCAGTCATCATGACTCACTGAAAGCTTGGATGATGGTTCACAATAAAGTAACTTTTCTTTAGCAATAAAGTGTTTTTTAATTAAGTTAGTACATTGTTTTTTTAGACATAATACTATTGCACATTTAATAAGCTACAGTATATTATAAACATAACTTTTATTTGCTCTGGGAAACTAAAACATTCAATGGACTCGCGGTACTGCGGAGTTCACTTTTTTGCCATGTTTGTTTTATTGGGGTAGTCTGGATCCAAAGCTGCAGTATCTTTGAGGTATGCATGAATTTGTGATCAATTCAAAGACTTTCAAGGACTGAGATTCCTCTCTCTGTCTCTGTCTCTCTGTCTACCTGTCTCTCTCTCTTGCAAACTCTTAGAGGAGTCTGGTGATCTTTCTATGCTTTCTTCCATTAACAATGTTTAAGCCAGCAGTGCCAGAATGGGAAAACAAAAACAAAAAACTTTGAAAACTGTCTCATTGATTCACAATGAAAGTAACGATCTTCTTTCCTCCCCAGTGCCATGGATGTTAACAAGTCAAGGACTGTACATCGTTGTCGTAGGTTGAATTGTGTCCTCCCAAAAATGATATGTTGAATCCCAACCCCAGGAACCACAGAATGTGACTCCTTTGGAAAGGATCTTGAGAGAGGTAACCATGTTCAAATTAAGGCAGTAGAGGGATTCTTAATCCAATATGACTCGTGTCTTTAAAAAGGCGGAAAGTTGGACATAGAGGCAGCATAGAGAGAAGATGACAGTGTCTACAAAACATGGAGAGAGACCTGGAACACATCCTTCCTCAGGGCCCTGGGAAGGAACCAACCCTTCATTTTGGACTTCCAGAGCCTCCAGGAATGTGAGGCCCTGAGTTTCTGTTGTTAAACCACTCAGTGTGTTACGGCAGCCTTAAGAAACTAATATAAATGTCATAAAAATGACATAAGACTAAAAATTTTTTTATTTGGTCTGTGTCAATTGGATCAATCAAGATCCTTGATTCATGATACATTGCTATCATCAGGCTGTGACTGTTTGGCCTAAATTTATTCCATTATTTTTAATAATGTAATAAACATCTATGAACCTATCTCTCAAAACAAAAATAGGACCAGAAAATGACTCACACCTAATCATACATTCCTCCACAAATGTGACCCCTGACCTCCCCACCCATCAGCCTGAATTCTGAATTCATTTCCTTGCTTTTCTTTCTACATTGTTTTATTGTATTCCTAAACTGCACATATTTTTAAAAATTTTAGTTGCTTTAAACTACTATAAAGGGTACATGTCATATATAATCTTTGGGGACATTCTCGTTTATTTAGTATCACATTGCCAAGATTTAGCCATCCTGTTGCACATTGCTGTGTTTCATTTGTTATTCTAGTTTGGTGTTTTGAAATAAAATGTCCTGATGTCACGTCTGTTCTTTAGAACCATGCTTACATTCTCATTCTTCCTTACCCCATTGTTCCTACTATTTTAACTTAACGGCCTGATGGAGACCTTGTATTTCAGGAAGGAGGAGTCTCTCTGGCCCACGTGCCATGAGGACTTGTAGGGCTCACAGCTGCAGGAATCTTCCTGCTTCATTATTCGTCATATCTTTGTTCATTGTGACTCTCAGAAATTTATCCGTAACAGCTACGAGGATCTACTTCTTAAAATGAAGCATTTCCCTTTGGTCACCAACCAAGAGGATGGAATAGTTCAGTGACTCACGTCGCTCAGATTTCAAAGGGTGAGTAAAGGGAAATGTTAATATGAGTCAGAATTTACCCAATGGTTTTGAGTAAATACCCCGAAAATAGTCTTTTTCTTCTTGGATTCCTGAGTGAGGGCCGTGTGGTGATCCCTTTCTTAGGGGAGCAGTGTGCTGTGGTAAGAACCGGATGGCTCTGGCAGGCAGAAGATGTGGCTATCATCCACCAAACTGCCCCTACCTCTCACTTTGTGACCTTGGACAAGTCACTGAATTAAGTGGTCATTAGAAATACCTTTTAGTTCTAAGATCACAGGCCATTCTGCTTGCCTTCTCTATTTGTAGAAAACTCAACCCATTTCTAGTTGTTTTTTTTTTTAAGATTTATTTATTTATTTGTCAGAGAGAGAGAGAGGGAGAGAGAGAGGGGGAGACAGAGTACTAACAGGGAGAGAGGCAGGCAGAGGAAGAAACAGGCTCCCCACTAAGCAAGGAGCCCAATGCAGGTCTCAATTCCAGGTCCCTGGGATTATTACCTGAGCCGAAGGCAGAAGCTAACTGACTAAGCCACCCAGCTGTCCCATCCTGTTTCTAGTTTGTAAAATGTCTAAGCAGGGTCTATGGAACCAGCCCAGGGTTTCCTCATTATTATAGCAAAATTTTTGAGAAGCAAAGACTGATGGCTAGGTAGTCCTCAGGCCTGGCCATGACGTTCAGTCCTCATAACCAGAGTTCCACGGCCAGAGCCAGAACGAAGCTGCCTTGGGAGTTTCTGGAGATGGGTCCTCTGGGCCACTGGAAGGTGGTTCACGTTCCCCATTCTGTCACTCCTCTGCCTTCTCTGAGAACCCCACGCAGGTTATTGTGTGTGCACTTCGATGCTTTTCTAAACGCAACATACAGGACATTTGCAAAGGTAGAAAACAGAGAGAGTTGGAGATGGAATGGGAAGGAAGGATGGAGAAAGAAGGTCTAAGCAGTGCAAACATGGAAATAAAATGACCTCTGTGCCATAAATTTGGGGATTGGCAGAAATGGCTTATCTGAGGTATTTGAAATGTAGAATTTGCTGGGCTGGCAGATTAATCCCATCTCTGCCGGGGAAAGTATTCTGTGACATTAAAGGATTTATGTGTTGGCTAATCTGCTTCAAACCTCAGAGGACTTGTTACAAAATACGCGGGTGAAGGAGAAGGAAATGGTCAGAAAGAAGAGGTTAAGGAAAAGGAGACCATTGTCATTTCTATTTCTGCTCTTAGTTTTGCTAACCCAATGTGTAAAGGGGACTTGTGAAGCACTGTGGAATCTGTCCGTAAATACGGGGTGTGTAGCTTACGATACGGACAACGGAGAGGGGTCTTGTTTGTGTTGTTTTGTTTTTATACAGTTAATGTGACCATTCTCCGTAAACACACGAGCAAGAAGTTATTACTCCTGTAATTTCAAACTCAGGGTTTCAAGCAGCTGTTTCAGAAAGAAGCAACTGAGAAATGCATTTAGGTTCCTAACAAGCTTTAATCTTATCGCTAGATTTATTGGGAGCAATCACCAATAGTTATTTCAACTTGGAACCGTCTCCTTTCTTTAATTTTCAAAACTCCCCTCCCCTCAAGTGCAAACAAACGTTTGCTTTACTGTTGCCTTTTTCGTCCTGGATGGACTGCACAGTGCAATAGCCAAACATCCTCTTAATCGCTTTTTCAAAGACTATAACCCTCTTTAGGGTAAAGCAGTCATTTTGTTTTGTTCCACTGCACCTTGACAATGCCGAGAAAACATAATCCTTTACTTAGAATAGAATCTCAGATTTGCTGTTCCATTACCCGGTAGCCTAAGCATTTGTATTAAAAGACAGTTAAGCTTTTTTCGGTGAGGCATTTCCTTCCTTACTTTCCTCACAGAAAGTTCTGCTTTATTTTTAGTAATATCCTGGCTCCTGGTATTGTATTTGTGCACATAATCCCTTCACAATCATGCTTAGCACTCCGGTGGCACCTTCCCTCCGAGGAACTCAAAGGCCTTTACAAACATTAATTAGTTCTCACAGCACCCCCATGAAATGGGTGAGTATTCCATTCCAATTGGTATATTATTATGCACATTTTGTGATTTTGCCAAAATTCTTTTCCTTTCTTCCCCAGTGTGCTTCCTAATGGAATTCACCTTTAGTCCCTTGGAGCTGGCCCGCCAAGTGCCCGGTGAAGGAGCGAAGAGCGCAACGGGAAGGACCAAAGAAAGACTCGAAGAGTGGTTCGCAGCACGCTTGGTGGACCAGCACGTGGGGGGGCGGAAAGACCCTCCTTACTCTCCACCTCCACTGATACCCCGGGCAAGGGCGGAGGAGAAAAGCACGTGGGGACCCTCTGTTCCCTGAGACCACAGGAGAAACCTGACACAGGGCGGCGATGACAGACAGCTTCCACCCCGAGCCATGGGCAAATTCCTGTGATTCTGAGCTACTGGACCATTCCAGGGCTGGTGCGCTCTTGGCGGTGAACTTTAACCCACCCTGAGAGGTGAAAAGGACACGCACGTTACCCCAGAAGCCATTGGAAAAATCCTCACTGTTCTTTGGGTTTACTACAAACTGGCTCTGTGCTAAAACTTCACTGTAATATATATTTTTTAACAGCTTTTTGTAAGAAAACTTCCTAAAAATCGCATTTTACAAAAGTGTGGGTCTTTATGACTTACAAAATGTTTGAAAATGTGTGTTAGTATTTCTATAGCTGCTTGAATGATTCCAAGTTCTAGCTTTTACTACACATTTTATTACTAAAACGGGAGCTATGTGGAGGGGTAAAGTGGCAGTTTGTTGAAGGTGAACCCAGGAGACATAAGGCCAGATTTCCCTTTTGACTGTAAGCAGGAGAGCCGAGTAAGAACCCTTGAAACGGCATTCATCCTTCAATGCTCAGCCAATAGGCTCTTCCACGCTCATTCAATCACCCTCATCAAGCTTTCTGAGAAATTGCTACTGAGAAGTTAGTTGGAGGGGGCAAAGCACAGAGGCCCACAAAATTTTTTTGTGGAAATGTGCAAATAAAAAAAGATTTTAAAAAAAATTATTTGGCTCAGAAGCCAAGTGATTTTCCTTCACTTACACTGGAAATTGGGGATCAAATTTGGACTGGTTTTAGGCTGTTACATGCTAAAATAAGATAGAGGGGAAAAAACGTGGAGGAAAACTATAAAAATGGTATGAATTTAAGGTAAAATATAAGAATTTGACCAATGACAGGAAATTCTTTGTGCTCTAATTTCCTGACCACTGACCCCTGTGGGAACTTAGTGCTGCCCTGTCATCTTCCTACACATTTATGCGCCATTGACTCTTTCTTCCCAAACTTCCCAAACTTCCTCCTCCAACCCCATACTCAGCTGAGAACAGAGCTTCCTATTTCATTAAGAAAAATAGTCCTAAATTTCCATCAAATCTCTCCACTTATTGCCCAGTACCATCTACCCTGCCTCTCTCTCTGTCGCCATAGGCACCTTTGTGTCTCCTGTTAGAGGCCAAGCCTGCCCTAGGGCCTGGGGCCTGTCATAGTTCCTGGCGCTGCAACTTACCAGGATCTAGGGCTAAATTCCTTCATCTTTATTATATCAGGAAAGCTCTGGCATCTTAATCTTACGAAATGTAGGCCACCATTGAGACCATTTCAGACAACCAGCAGAGTAAACTCCACAGTACTTCTGATATTTCATGCAGATACCAAACTGTTGATGGGCATCAGACAGGGAGAGAGAGGGAGAGAGAGGAAAGAGATACTTCTGACTGAAAGAATGCCAAGAGATTAGGAATGTGAAATCTCTATAGACCATCAAACTCAGAACCGAACATGGGCTTCTCATGGCAAATTGAATGAGGCCTAAACCCCCAATTTTTAGCAAATATAGAAGGTACTGTTTGAGAGTGGTGGAAAACAAAGTTGTATAATTCGGGTGAAACCAGGTTATATAACTTGGTTCCAAATCTAAATATTGTTGAGTTTATTTTTGTTTGTTTTTTTTATATCATGAGAACCTGCAGAAAAGATTTTGACTATGTGCATTTGAAAGACAATTTTTGAAGAACTAATGAAATTCAGGAAACAAAGTATTTCCTATAATAAAAGAGCATGCATATCATTCCTGTACGAAGACCAGCACCATAATAATTATTGCAGCCACACAGTCAGCGTGGCACAAATTTTTTTGGCGCTCCTTTTCAGAAGTCCAGAAAAAAACATTTACGATCCTAACACCAGTTCTGATGTGGGGATTTTTCTTCCAACCATTGAGCTATTGACTCAATTCAATTTAATTCCAACACTACCTGGTGATAGAGTCAGCTTCCACAGGTTAAGAGCTTAGTCCTTTAGGAGGACAGCCTCCACACCATGCCCCCCCCGCCCCCACCCCGGCCACCTTCAGATGCCAGTAGTCAGTCCAGGTTGTCACTTGTACTTAGGACCATCTATAAATCAGAGGTTCCTATAAACTACTCCTTTGGGTTGATTAATTGGCTATAGATGCTCAGAGAGCTCAGAGAAACATTTTACTTTCTAGATCACTGGCTTATTATAAAAGACAAAACTCAGGAATAGCCAGATAGAAAAGATGCATAGGGCAAGGTGTGGGAAAAGGGCATGGAGCTTCCATGCTTTCTGAGCCACTTTTCCCAAATCTCCCTGTGTTAACTCACCCCCTGCTACTTGGCACAATTGATGAAATCATTGGCCATTGGCATGGATCCAACCTCTAGGCCCTCGCCCCTGTCCCCTCCACTGCGGACACTCAGTATGTGATAGGCTGGCTCTTTGAACAGGGTGGTAGAAAGAGAGCAAGATAGGGTATATGCTTATGGAGGAACACTCACTAGACACTAGGAGCACTGATAGCCAATATGAAATTGAAATGTTTTCTTTTCATCATTGTAACTGTCCCTTATTAGTAGTAGTTTTGTAAAAATCCATGGTCTGGCCTTAGCCTGTGCCCTGGGGGCGCTGAGGCAAGGTCCTTGCCCACACTTGGGACGAAGTGATAGGGAATTGCTGGTGACCTGGAGGAGCTTGTTAAGAAATAGCACCAGGGGCCCAGGGGTGAGGAGTGTCTTACATGGGAGAGACTTTGGGACAGAGGTGGGCAGTGAAGAGGGTGTTAAGCTACTGCCAATATGTACTGGACAAACATTGAAGTGTTCATCAGGGAAATCCCAGGAAGTATTTGAAGGAGTAAAATCGGTAGAATGGACTTTTGGTTATAGGAGAATGAAAACTTAGAGACGTAAATTGGGTGTGAAAGGAAATGTACCCTTATTTTTTTTTTAACAGCCAGTGAAGTCTGAGACTATATTTGTTACATAATAACCCCTCAATTATCTTGGGGTTTTTACTTCATTCCCTTGTATGACTTCATGCACTAGCACTCAAAGAACAATGATAAAAAATTGCCCTAGTTTCTGATATTTAATTACGTTTCAGGCCATTGGTTTAGTATTATTTTTAGCATGTTAATATTATCTTTACCTTTCGAAAAAAATGAGAAGTGAATGTTGAATTCCATACTGAATGCATTGTTTTCTATTTTGATCTATTAATATGCTAAATTATTTGATTCTGAGTAGTAATTTTTTTTATTATGTTCAGTTAGCCACTGCACAGTACATCATCAGTTTTTGATGGAGTGTTCAGTGGTTCACTAGTTGTGTATAACACCCAGTGTTCATCACAACACATGCCCTCCTTAATACCCATCACCCTGTTACCCCAACCCCAACCCCTCCCTCTGAAACCCTCACTTTGTTTCCCTGGGCCCAAAGTTTCTTGTGGTTCATCTCCCTCTCTGATTTCTCACCCTTCAGATCTCCCTCCCTTCCCCTATGGTCCTCTGTGCTATTGCTTATGTTCCACATATGAGTGAAACCATATGATAATTGTCTTTTGCTGCTTGACTTACTTCGCTTAGCATAATTCCCTCCAGTTCCGTCCATGTTAATGCAAATGGTGGGTATTCATCTTTTCTGATGGCTGAATAATATTCCATTGTATATATGGACCACATCTTTATTCACCCATCTGTTGAAGGGCATCTCAGCTCCTTCCACAGTTTGGCTATTGTGGACATTGCTATGAACATTAGGGTGCATGTGTCCCTTCTTTTCACTACATCTGTATCTTTGGGGTAAATACCTAGTAGTGTAATTTCTGGGTCATAGGGTAGCTCTATTTTTAACTTCTTGAGGAACATATAAATTATATAATGAGAATAAAATATTGTGTATTCTCTGCAGAGTTTAAGCATATTTATCTGCTGTAAGTTATTTAGTTCTCTGTATCTTGGAAATAATTACTAGATCAGTTTATAAAGAGCTTATTTACTTTTTATAGCACTAAAATGTTCCATTGTATGGATGTACTATAATTTATTTAAATAGAATATTGATAGATACTTGAATTGTTCTAATATTCTGCTATTATAACCAATGAGGCTATAATGACTACTTCACCAACAGATGGTAAATAATATGCCGTTTTGTACCTGTGGGAGCATATTTGTGGAATAAGTTCTAAATAAATTCCACTAGCTCTGGTCCTGTTGAATCTCATTCAAATGTTTTATTATCTCTCTTATCACATTGCCTATATTTTCACATTTTTGAGATTTCAAAGCAGTTGTATTCTAAACTTTTTTTCTCTTGCTTCAGATAATGTCTCTCCTAACGTACTCTAGCTCTATCTTTCAGTACTTTGTTTCTCCCCCACTGCCAATCTTTTCCCCCAGATTTTTGGCATACTTCCCCTGTGGCGATTTCCCTCTGGGATACTTCAATCTGTGATTATTCCTGGTCCCAAATAATCTGTGCTCCATAACCTTAACTCTCCTATTTACCTGTCAACATTTTTGTTATTGTTTATGATTATGCTGGTGCAAATAGTACTTTAATTGCTGTGGGTTTATGCCAAACATATGAACATATTATTACATGTTAGTTCCCATCTCACTTAACTGTATTTGACTGATTTTAATATGAATATTTTTCACATTTTTAAAAAGATTTATTTATTTGAGAGAGAGAGAGAGAGAGACTGTGTGTGGGGGGGAGGGGGCAGAGGGTGAGAGGCAGAGAGAAAATCCTTAAGCAGACTCCCTCTGAGCGTGGAGCCTGACTCTATACTCAATCCCAGGACCCTGAGATCATGACCTGAGCTGAAACCAAAAGTTAAATGCTTAACTGACGGAGTCACCCAGGCCCCGCAAATATTTTTCACATTTTAATGTTTCTGAAATCAGAATGTAACAATATTAAAATCACAGTAATTTATTTTTTTTTCCAAAAAAGATGTTTTTAAATTAATAGTCTTACAATTGATGGTGTCTTAAAATCAAGTATTTCCTATCACATCATATGTGTTCTGAAACACAGTAGATGTTGAACTTCCTTGAATTCATGGAATTAACCAACTTTTTAAGTTGGTCCAAATGTGTTGTACTTGACAGATAGCTTTTGAAATACTTTACCTGGGGTTTAATCTGTTCCCTGATTTCAGCATAGATGAACTCTATTTTTCTTTCTTTTCATTTCTTTGGGTTTTGTTGTGTGTGCTATGTTAAGTGCATCACTTTAACCATCTTTCTAGAAATGTTTATCACTAGGTCTTGAAAAAGGAATCTACAAATTTCTCAATAATTTCGCAAACCATTTAAAACCTTGTGACATCTCTTTCAGCCTAAATTTGCTAAAATGAATTCTTTTCTCCAAAAGTGAGTCCTAAAAGATATAGGCTACTAGGGTATATTTGACATAGACATTAGGTAGAAAGCCTATCTATGCATACAACTGTTATAATGAAAACTGAAGGAAGGAAAGCAAATCAATTTGGAGCATTAGAATTTCTATGTGGACCATATTTAAAAAAATACTGCTAATTCAACCCATATATAATTTCAAAGGGTGCTTTGCTGTGTGCTCATCTTTAATGGAAGGACTCAGGGAAACATGACAAAATGAACCAAAACTTGAACAACCTCACATTCAGAAATTTAAGTGACAACAGGCCATGGAAATAACTTCATTCTATCTTTATAGCAACTTTTCTGTAGCCTTCTCCTGATTAAGATAAATTAAACATACACTCAATTTTGGTTTTTCTATAAATTCAAAAATTATTTTTCCAAAGTGGAAAACCTATACAGTATTTTAAAAACCTGTTTTATACATTAAAAATAACACAGGACTGAACACTTTTCAAGCAAACTTAGGGCAGTCAGAATTAAGCTTATAAATACACTTTCTTGGTCATAAAGGAGTAAAAAGTTCGAAGCCATTCTTCTAAAATTTGTTGTTAGAAAGAAACACTAATTTCACTATTCACATGAAAACCTCTTGGAACACTGAAAAAAAAAAAGTGTCAATGTGAGTATCCTGAAACCCTGCAGAGAATGTGGACCAACAACAAACATTTGACCAGATGCCAATAAAGCAAATTGTTCTCTTAAGACAGGAAGCTGGACATTTTCTTCTCTTGCTGCAGTTAAATTTTCCATGAACTATACTGTGCAATTCATTCACAAACAACCCCAAAGAATAGGATCACACATGATTTTAAATGAACACATAGGACATTCAGGCATCACAAGCAAAGCCCTCATGCAGATGAAGCTGGGGTAAACTGTGATTAGTGACACCTGACCTGCTCTTTTCTGTGACTCAGATTTTTACTGGTATTGTTATAAAAAGGGCACAAACTTCAAATAAAGAACGATCATTGCCTTTTCAATGGTAATAATTAGCTATCTAAAGATATAAAAAATAGTTTGTAATAGATTAAAGATGTAAAGCTCTAAAATCTTTTTAAATTCTTAACTTCCTGCTCCTTGAATGACCACAGCGCCATGGAAACAGATGTCTGACTCCAGATTTAATTCCCGCCACAACCCCCTCTACCGCGCCCCCCCCATAAGACACATATCACCTAACCACTAACTCTCACCAACAGATTTCTCTTGTTTCCTGGGTCCTAAAAGCCTGATTTTTTTTTTTTTTTGCGCCCTTGTGTTTTATTCCATCATGCTGGTACTTCTGATTTTCCAGACACACAGGGTGGTAGGCATCGTGCGTGGATTGCACTGGAAGTCCAAGGATTGGGTGGAAGGATAGAACTGTGATGCTGGCTGGGAATGCAGAACAGGGCTGGAGTTGCATTTTGCCCTTTGCACCATAACGTGTCTTTAAGGCTGATCTTTTCAACATTACTATGAAATACTTCGGCATAAAAAAGTGTAGACTGGATCACAATCAACACGTGTATTCACATGACCCGGTTTAAGATATGACATTTCACCTTCTCTCCGCTGAGGAAATTCTCCCCAGGATTTGATGTTTCCATTTCCCTCCACGTAGTCTTCCACTCCATGCGTTCCCATAAACAACATATATTAGTGTGCGTGCCTTAACCTTTAAATAAATATAAGTATTCTTCTGAAATGCTCTTTTCGAAATTCCTGTTTTCCATGTAGCTCTAATTACTTTGTTACTGCCATAAGTATTGCATTGCATGGGTATCCCATAGAAATCCACCCTCTGACTGATGGATAG
>NC_048222.1:128184805-128240385 GCF_002007445.2 Ailuropoda melanoleuca
TTTAATTCATTAAAATTTAAACTTAAAGAGCCATATGTGACTAGTAGCTATTATATTTGACAGCAGAGCTCTAAGTAGTAGTCATATTCTTTGTCCCCTGGGTGGTTTTATGTACTAATAAACCAATGTAGTCTGGGGAAAAATGCCTTGCAAATTTATTTTTGATAGTCAAAGGATAAGATATTTGAGACGTGACTTCAGAATACAAAACTGTATTGTCCCACTATTGTGATAATCAGGTATTTCTCCCCTGACTTGTCTTTCTGGAAATTTTCAAAGAACCACAGTGGGCATGTTTCAGCACACATTCTTTCCATTGCCACCTCAACTGGAAGTCAGGGAATCAATTTCTGATAGTTTTTCAAAGATATTTATGGAATATTAAACTGTCAAGAAATCCCAAAGATAAATAATTAGGAGCACAAATATACATATTTCGAATGTAGCATAAGACACAGTATGATTAAGAGTGTAATCTGGTTTTTTTTAAAAAGATTTTATTTATTTATTTGACAGAGATAGAGACAGCCAGCGAGAGAGGGAACACAAGCAGGGGGAGTGGGAGAGAAAGAAGCAGGCTTCCAGTGGAGGAGCCCGATGTGGGGATCGATCCCAGAATGCCAGGATCATGTCCTGAGCTGAAGGCAGAAGCTTAACAACTGAGCCACCCATGCACCCCAGAGTGCAATTTGGTTAATCTTTGAACTGAAAAAGTTTATTGGTAACCTGAAAACATGTGTAAATTAAAACACGAACATAAGATCTATTTATAGTATTTTATGAAACAAGTCTACTGCTCTAGGCCTGGACTAGGATTTTATTTCCAGTTTTTTAAATTTGCAAAGGGCATTACATGAAATAACTCTTAATTCTTTTTTTTTTTTTTTAATTGCCGTTAAATACAGATTAAGAAGGCCAAAGCGAAAATGTAGGTGTGAATTATAATAAGAACAAACACATATCTGGAAACAAGGCCATATAAACCTGGCTGGTGCATTTGGCTATTTCACTGGCTGGCCTTTAAAAATAAAGATCTGTAAATCCTTCTCACTATGGACTAGTCCACATGCAATATTTATGTTCTCGTATAAAACTGATGCTCACAGGCTGGGCATTTAGGAATGCAGTGAAACAGATTCTGGAGTTAGGAAAGCATTTCATGGGATGGAGAAACTAGGTCCAATATGAAACAGCTAAAGTCTGCTTTTTTAAAACCCAGCACACATTTCCAGATAAAAATGATTTAAACTCGTGTCCAGAGGTTTTCATGGATATTTTCATTGTATCCACATCATTTAAAATGTCTTTAAACACTGAAGCCTCTCAATTCCAGTCAACATATTTCAGACACTTTGTTTATGAAGGATTTTTTTGGACACTCTCAAGGCAAAATTTTTAAAAAAGAAACAAGTTTTCTCTAGAAAACATTTTTAGCATACTGAATAATGTATACTTTCTCAGAGTGTATGTAGCCCACTCTTTTCTTGATACTCTTCATAGAAACGTCTCAGTGATTTAGGAATTCTGGGTGTCACAGTGCTCAAAGCTTGAGTAAAATGTCTTCTCATAATGCAGTTGGCTTGAATGTCTTCTTCCAGAGCCAGAAGGGCTGCCTCTCTACAGACAGCTATAATCTGAAGCAAAACAAAGAAATAAAAACAAACATACAAAAATAAAGGGAGAGAAAAAAACAATCAGTACTGTTTTTTAGAAATGGAATATTTCAAATATTGAGCCGTGGTAACTGCTACAACTATCAGCGCATTGCTAACACATATCTTCGCACAAGTGTCTTTGCACTTACTTCCTGTCAGTTTTCAGAAGGATAAAAAGTAATCGCCTTCATTCCAAAACAATGTATTAAGTACTCAGAATCTGGAGCCACCCAGAGATATAAGACATGGCCTTTGTTCTTAAGAAGCTCACAACAGTAAAGGTGGAACACACGTGCAGGCACGTACTTCTCATACAAGACAGGAAAAGGTGAACGTGTATTAGTGCGGCGGGGGCAGGTAGGAACCAAGTGATAAGGGGGTGAGGGCAGAGGATGGAGATACTCTGATATACATCGAGGTCCTGCTCATCCGCACACCTTGTCAGGGCATAGAATTTCCACATTCCTTTTGACCTTTGAGGTATCACCAACATGGAAAAGCATTTCTTTATGTGTATCTCTTGAGCCGAGTTCTTAGATCTTGGGAATATAGATAGAAGTTTTCTATGTTTACTTTGGAGAGCTGTGTTAGAACAGAGAAGTGAATTTTGTTTACTCAGTGAGGAAAGCTGGAAGAATTGAAAAGAATGTGGGGAGGGGGTGGAGTGGATGCAGAGGGAGGGAGGACGGAGTGGGCGGTAGGAAAACGGAAGGGGAGGAAGGTTCAAGTCTTGAATTCTGAAATGTGTTTTTAAGCTTTCTGGACTTCAGACAGCGGAAGCAGGCTGATGCCAGGGTCATTCTAAAGACACATTACTGTGGTGAAAAGAGCTCGTGGGATGAAAAGAGATATTGTGATTTTCAGGGCAACAGGGAAAACAGTGATTGATACTGACTGCACCTTTATATCGGTAAATGAAAGGGCCAGCTGAAACACATTTGTCCAGCCATTCAGCATATTTTCTCTGTTTGTTCACTTACTGAAAAGAGTTCCTCTGCTTATGCTGGGCTGATGGCTGCCAAAGCAGTTTAGTAGCTTTTTAGGGGATTTAGCAGCATGTTTAGGGAGCTTTCAAAAAACATGCATAGATTTAGATGGCTTTGTCAAATTACGACAATGTAACTATTAGTTCTGGGCTTCATTAATGAGCACTGAAGTTGACCACAGTGGTTATGCATGTTAATGCTTTTCCAAAAAGAGTGGCTACCAACTTGTTGAAGGAAAGAACAAAACTTCCAGGGATTTGTAAAACAACTTCATCACATATGCCGGTGCAAAAAGAGTTATTTTGAAAACAAGATGTAATAATTAATAAGCAAAGTAAGAACACATGAAATGCCCAGCACGGTAAACTGGCTATCCAATGGTTCCACTCTGTTCTAAAGGGCCCCTGAGGACCTCCATGAAGGGAGGTAAAGCGACCAAGTAGGGAAAGCCTCAACTCTCTCCTTCCCTCCATCTGAGCAGCACTTCTGTTATCTGCAAGAATTTTTTTAAAAAAGATTTTATCTATTTATTTGAGAGAGAGAGAAAGAGACAGAGAGAGAGAGCAAGAATGGGGGGAGGGGCAGAGGGAGAAGCAGACTCCCTGCTGAGTAGGGAGCCCCAATGCAGGGCTCCATCCCAGGACCCTGAGATCATGGCCTGAGCCAAAGGCAGATGCTTAACCGACTAAGCCACCCAGGTGCCCCCGTTATCTGTAAGACTTTGAAGCAATGGTTGCAAGGCTGAAAAGTCTGAAGAAGAATCACTGGAAGAGACAAAAAGCCCTGAATTTCCTGCTGGCTGGCAGACTTTTAGCTCTTCCTCTGAGACAGTACAGGGAATGTTTCCATTATGTGGATCCTTCCCTGGCTAAGTGGAGTAGAGAAGTCACCAGCCCTGAGCCAGTGGCATGTCTTGCACACTTCACAACTGAGACTTACCTCAGAGACTACCAGACCCAGCACATAATGGCTACAAACATTTACTGAGTCCCTACCACATGTGCTAGACAATTACTAATGACTGTGCTAATTCATTGCTACATGAACACTGCCCCCCAGGTTTTGTACAATGCAGTGATCCACTATCTGATGGGAGCACGGAAAATGGGGTGGTCAGATAAGCACGTGCGAGGTGGACGTGAGGTGTGGGGAGGCTGGGCTAAGGAAAGGGGAGGTGACTGCAAGGCTGCCTGGACCTCTCCAAGTTCTTGGAATTTGGTTCACATGGCCAGAGAGTGAGGAGCTCCTACTGCTGGTTCATCTGAGAAAGTGAGCCAGTGGTCTGGTGGGCTTCCTCTCTCAGTACGCAGTAATCACACTGGAGAAGAGATGGTTATACTCCTCTAATCCCTGGAATCTGAGGTGGCCTAACAAGGCAGGGTAGAGAAATGTAGGTAGTGGGAAGTGACAGGTCACCGAGGCCCTGAAGGCTGCCCTTGGGGTCCACAACCCTGAGCAATTCCTCTTTGCAGATCAACTTTCTTTCCTTCGCTATAACTTGCTTTTCGCCTTTCTGTGGTAGCTTTCAGGGCAATGACAGAGGGGGGGCACTGGTGGTGAGATGTGGTCAGAGCAGTAACAGCCACTTGAAAGCTGGATGTTTGTAACTTAGAGCCTCCAGCATATGTTAACATTCAAGAGTAATTGTCCTACTATATTTAGTACTGGCCTGACCCTTAATTAACGATTCCATCCAATTTGGAGAAGTACAAAATTGGGAGGTATAGAAAACTTGGACAGAGTTTTGACAAGAGCACTGAGAAATGTTTGAATTCGGTAGAGATGACCCTTAGAGCCTTTGAGAGACAATGATCAGGGAAACAGCAGCTGAACACTGGTGCTTTCAAGCAGCTCATAGGAAGGTGTCTTCCTCTGCACAGAAGAGGGACCATGGTCGTTCGCGCTTCCAGAGTAGCAGGAGCACAGTCTGAATTCACCACTTGTTTCAAGAAATGTTTTCCTGTTTCATATTATTTATAAGGGATGCCCTGAAGAACCAGTAAATTAGGCAGTACTTTCTGCCACTTTTATTTTCCTTTCATATTTGCTTTAGCAATATACGCCCTGTAACCGAAAGGAAGTAGGACACTACAAATAATTAACTGGCCACTCTTTCATCAGTCAACGTCCACTGGATAGCTACTCTGTCCAACCACTAGATGAGGCCAGGTAGAGGATCCCGAAATGTCTAAGACATGGCCATCTGTCTGCTGGTGCTCCTCAACCAGTAGGGGATGGACATCAATTAACTGCCCCATATGGCATGGCATTAGAGGTACTGTTAAGCAAGGCTACAGGAAAAGTGCTTTGGTATGGAAAGAAGAGAGAAATTACTGCTTCATAAACCGAAGTGAGAAGGACAGAATTTAGATATGCATATAGGACAGAAAAGGGCATTCTGAGCAGGAGGAATAAAGTGGGCAAAGAAACAGCAAGATGGGGAGAAAGAGACCAGAGATTGTATCAATTTAGCTTCAGTAGCCAAAATGGGGAATTAAAAAAAGAAAGAGTGAAGAGTAGTTCTGTCATCAAAATGTCACTAAAAATAAAATGATAGTTTTCAGAAGTCATGTAGGCCATAATGACAGTGAAGCCTAGTCAGTGACAGTCATCTCTAAAGCTCTAAACTCAATTCACAAGCAGCTGATGCACAAGCAGCTGACAAAGAATAATTCCTAAAGGTTCCTTTGTTTTTATTTTTTTCCTCATGAAAGGGCTTCTTAGAAATTCCAAAAGGAAAACCATTAATTGGATTACTGGTTCTTCTCTCCTAACCCAAATAAAAAGGTAGGCCTGAAAATAGAAGTATTATAGGAGGCTCGTTTCATGATGGCTGGTTTCTATTTGCTCTGGGGTCAAATTTTCTCAGGAAAAGTGTCGCTTTGCTGCTTGCCATGCCAGCATTCCCCTTGACATATTAGTGTCTCTTCAGAGGAAGAAGTATTTCATGATCAAATAAGTTTTAGGTAACAGTGCATAGACTCTGTTTCCCACACTGCACAGCAGAATTTGAAAGACTTTTGTGAAGGCTGGCAATGGTAATCTGCTTAATTTTCTTTAACCCGGGGTTTCCCACAGAAGTCTCCCTTTGCCCTGATTTTGTCAGAACACTTACGGGTGGCTATCTTTCGAGTTACTGGTGATTTTCAGCATACACTCTGGGAAGTGTTTACCCATACGGAACAATTCAACCAGGACACAAAATGGTTTTTGGCTATTGCATATCCTTTTTTTCTTTTTCTCTCTCCTATTCCAGAATAGAGAAAAGAGGGAAATGGAGGAAAAAAGAGACTGGAGAAGGACCAGTCTGTTTAACGGGGTCAAAGGGCAACAGCCACAGCATACACTTGTGCTCTGGAGATGCAAACGGTCAATGTGTATTTGTTGAATCGAACTGAACAGTTCCTTAACTATGAACAAGTTTCCACAAAGTACACATTATATGCATCTTTTTCGTATTTGGTCCAGATCCTGTAATATCTTTACTTACATTTCATATAGCTTATACTTTGTCAGTTATACTTAAGTCTCTGGAATGGTAACATCAGTAACAAAAATTGTTTAACACCGTATATATGTTATCTGAAGCAATGTTTCAGTTTGGGGTACTACTCTGAATCTAGTTCTGTCCTTAGAAGTAATATAAATTAGAAATTTTTATCAAGAATACAAGTATGCCTGTGTTATTTTGAGGGACGCTTCCTTAGGTATCAAAATTTGTTACACGGGGACAGGAACTTTTCTGCTGGGCTGTCAAGGGGAAACCTGCACTGTCATTGAGAAACATCCCTGAAACTTTACTGATAATGCAGTAATACATATTGGCTAGAGGACCAAAATGGAAGCTTTGGGACAAAAAAATTGTTCAAATGGTGATCTGTTGTCCCATTTGAAGAAAATAATGTGACACCAATGAACTGCTGAGGGATTTTCTTTTCTGTATTAAGCTTTGAAAGAGTGAGGGCATTTTAGATAAATTTGCCAATCTCTCTCACTCTATTAGGGACTGGATACTATAGAAACTGAGAAGGGCTTTCCGTTTAAAGTAGGACCTTTCTCTATCTCTACAGTTTGTGAGACAACCTAATGAGGTAAGTATATGTATGTTTATGCATATACCTCTCTACAGGGTATACAGGGCCCACACAACTCATTATTCTGCTGGCATCACATTCAAAACCACACGTGGTCTGGGACTGGTCAGTGATGGGGGAATTCAGCTGAATTTCACCCATGAGGCCACAGAAGAACCTCATGAGAAGATGTGTAGAATAGATGAATTTGAATTACAGACTGTCTGGAATGTTAACCCAACCCATTTAGAAAGAAAACTCTTGGCATTGGAATGCCTTAACATCTTTGGCAAAAACATTTTGGAAGCTTTCCCTTAATCCCTTCACCATGTCCTCCTCTTCCCCCATAGGCTGCAGACTAGATCATTTAAATGAATTATTAGCCAATTACCAGCAAGGTTGCTTTCGCCATTAGGCTATAAAAGCAACACTGTTTTGGCTGGCTCTGTAAAACTGAGTGTCTGTAGTCTGTGTTCTTTTCCGGTTTTGACTAAAAAATCAATACCCAAACTTTTAAGATCTATATATGCCTTTGCAAAAGGGACAGTATTATTTGGGAAAATGAGAAAATGAAACAAAAGACAAGCAGAGTGGGCCCAAGATTTCACTGTCAGAGCTAAACTAAGACACGTTGTTGCAGTGGCCATGACACCCATTTATTTGCTGCCAACACGTCACATTGATTCTGCAATAATAATAGAGCTATCAGATATCTGAAACACAACAAAAAATGATCAGGAACTCTCTCTATGAAAGATTCAGGCATATTTGAACTGAGTTCCTAAGAGGTAGGAAAGGAAAAGATTCTTAATGAAAATGTTCAGAAATCCTCAAAACAAAGTCATTGAGGAAAATAGTAATCGTTTTCAAACGCAGAAAAAAAGTAACTCAGCAATGAAAGAGGACATAGAAGTATGAATTTTCATGCCATGCTTGCCCTCTGAAAAAGCAGTGCCTTTAGAACAACAATACAGCAATAACTGGATTAGGTGAGACAACTCCACTTGGGAGGGGTGTGGGTAAGCAACTTCCCTGGATGAGAAGGCTCTTGACCATTGAACCTTGGGAAATCTAATTACCTCACTTTTAAATGCAAAAGGGCAAAAGAGGCAATTGTGCAGAATTCTGAATGCCATGAAGAATAAGAACAATGTCTTACTTCACTGTGGAAAAAAAAAAGAAACCTCTTATACATAGCCTACGGTTCTTTCCCCCAATCCACGAGACAAGAAGAGTTTAAACAGGTGGCTCAGCTTAGTAAAAGAAACAGGCGTACTGCAAAAATCAAAACCCACATGGTTTGTAAGCAAGCAGTCGTAATGTTTAAAAAAATGATGTGATAAATAGTCAAGGCAAAGACTTCACCAAAACCTAATCCGTAGGCAGGAGAACCTGCAAGTACTGGGCACTACTTTGGGCATTCATCTTCCTAGGCTATAACCCTGCCCTTGTTCTTTCTAGTTTAACAGTAGCACCGTCTTCTATTCTGGGGCACTGACAGAACAGGAACCCCAATATTAATTTACGCACAGTTGCTTCCATTTCCAGATAAGGCCTGGGGAGTATGTGCCCCTCTTTTCTGCGGACTGTAAACAGATTATGAGAAGGACACCGGGAACACAAACCCACCAGGCGGCTTGTAAGGCTGGGAAAAAAGCATGCTGCGCCAACTAGGCCTAATCGGGGAGCTAAGAACTGCTCACTTCCGACAGGCAGGCTGAGAGTCTAACGCAACCGTCTCCAAGTTCCCCACCGCCTCGCGGAGATGACCCGTGTCCTCCAAGCAAGGCGGGAAGCTAACAAAGCTCGGAAGGCCGCTTCGCCCACTGCAGAGGCTCTGCTCCGATCCCATCAGCCCACTCTGCAGGCCCAGGAAGCGCTCTGATCTGAGGGGAAGGAGAAGTCGGCGATTTTACATGCGTTAGAAGACAAGGCTTATTTGTAGCGTGACCTCACGGCAGGACAACCGTGGCTCTGGAGGCCGAACGCATGCACCTAGTTTCCCGGGCTCGTGGCAGGGCTGCCTCCACGTTCTCAGGGAAGCGGCCACTGCAGCCTCGGATCGTAACGCTGAGGACAAGAGCCCGGGCAGGCGGCAGCCGTGCACGAGCACAGAGCAGAGTGCCGGCAGAGTCGGACCCGGAGAGGACAGGCGCCCCGGCCCTGCCCTGGGCAGCTGCACGCAATCCACGCCCAGGCGGAGCGGTGCTTCCCGGCCCCGCGGCGGCCGCGCCGCGGCGCCTGCTGTTTGGCAAGAAGAAAGCGCGCCTTCCAGTGAGGCCTAAATGTGCTTTTCAGCTTCTTTGTATTTCAAGTGTACTAAATAGCTTTAAAGAATCTACCAAAAGAAATGGGCTGCAGTGCTTTAAAAAGTCTTAGGTATTTTCAAGAAAGTGGTTTTGTTAAAAGCATCTTCTGTCTGGAACACCTGTGACCTGTTGAGCTTAATTGGGCTGCAGCTGGCGCTGATTGTGGCGCAGCCGCTGGCGGCCGCGGGCGGACATTGTGTGCGCGGCCGCCCGCCCGCCCCCTCGCCTTTCTTTTCTCTTTCACAGCGCCGCGACCTCCTTCCCCTGTGTGTCTGAGGGATTAGGAGCCCAGTAGAGAGTGGAGTCCCGCTGTTTGCGAACAGCGTGCGCTGGAGGTGCTTCAAGGAGGAGGCTACCTGGGAGATTACGTGCGCCCGCGGAGGCCGAGGGCCCATTCTCCCCGGGCCATTGAGACGCGCTGAAAGGTGGCTGAATGGCCGCGCATGAAAGATGTGACTGAAGGGAGCGCAGCAGGCTCCTGGCCACAGAGCGGCAGATGGAAGTCAGACTGTCACAGGCAGACGCATGGCAAGGGGCGCCCAAACTGCCAAGAATGCCGCTGGGAGCCTAAAACAGGGCGGGGGACGGGAATCAGAGGGGGAAGCCGGCGGCACTTCTTTAGGGTACTTTAAAATGACACCTCACCAAAACGTGATGAGGCTAGGAGGGAGGATTTTGGGGGGCAAATTTCATATTTAAGGAACTACCTATTGCCCTTGGGTTAAATTCCCTTGGACTGTCTGCAAAATAAGCCTTACGATGATCGATCCATCTGGTATTATGTTAAGGGCGTACTATTTGGAAATGCCACACATGGTACTGAGTCAAAAGAAAACAAGAATTTCTGTAAAAACACATTAAAGCGTAAGGACATTAAAGAAAGTGGAAAAAGCCCTTGGTTGCTTAATTTTGCTGATTTAAAGTTATTCTGAGGGCTCTAAAATAAATAGCTGAAGTATATGTACATCATATGTGCAACTTTTCATCATTGTCTGCATGAAGAAGGCCATACTAGTTTTACTTTTTAAAATTTTACAAAGGAATCCATCATTCCACAGAGCTTTGGGGCAGGAAAGATCTGGAGTTTTCATTCTTATTCTACAACCATCTGCACTTAGAGAAATTTTCAATGTTTCTAACAATTGAAACATACAAGATCAAAACGGGTATTTTTAATTTTGAAAAAAAACTGGCATGGGAATGGAGAAAGCAGAAATCACTGGTAGGGAAGGAGAGGGGTGAGAAGGCAAATAGATGTTGAACCCCTAATTCATTCCTTTATCCAGGAACTCTTCTTTGACCACCTTTACAGTACCAGGTACAAGGTACCCAGGGGAATATAGCAATGAAGAAAACAAAATGCTTTCATGGAACAAGATGTGTAAAGTACCGGCTTATCTATTTACTCTTCAAGCTTCAGTGTAAATGTTTCCATTGGGAGGCATTCCTGGAGGCAACTTCACTAACTCCTCAGGCCTGACTGTTTTAGGATCACTTGCTTTATGGTCTGGTAGCAACTTGAACTATTCTATCATATTACAATTGTCAGCAGGGATACAGAGCTATCTCCCTCACGAGACAGAAGTCCCATGGAGGCTCTTTAGTCTTTGCTCTGCTCTACTCCTCAAACGTACCACGTTAGCATGTCCCTTGACCTTTGGGAATCTGCAAAAAGGTCTCCTGCTGAGGTCATCTCTGAACAATGATATAAATTAGTTTTTGCCTTAAAGAAAACACACACACACACACACACACACACATTCTGCTGGGACAACTGCAGCCAAGATAATTGTCTACTACGGACTAAAAAAGTAAAAATGTCTTGAGAGCAATGGGTCATCCTAAGTTGAGGTGTGTATCTGTGAATCTTGTAAGGCTGATGACCAAGCTATGGCCAGAAAGCTGGAAGAGACACAGAAGACTTTGGGTAAAAGCATTCAGGAATGGGAGAGCTTGCGGTTGGCCCCAGGCAAAGAGGAGAGGAGAGAAGGGCAGGCCATGTTTTTGGGTGATGAGACCCAGCAAAGGTCAGCTTGCTATAGGACTCCCCTCTAAGTCTGGAGGGTTTGATTCTTGGTGCCAGTGTTGTGGGAGATAGGGAGATAGTGGCTGGCGTGGGGGATGGGGAGGGTCGTGGGGGTGTGGAGGGTGTAGGCAGTGGTGTTAAACCACACCCTATGTTTCCTCACCCGTCAGCCATCTTCACTGCCAGCCCCCACATCTTGCTCCACCAACACAAACATAAAAATGCTGCCTCTGAAACACTGGAGCCTCACAGATGCCCTGAGTAGCCTTCTTTGGAGTTTATTCGTTTGGAATCTTTGAACAGTCACAAAGTAGAGTATTTGGGAGTTAGAACCTTTTCCCCCTTTATAGCCAGTCCTTTTTTTTTTGAGCTATAATTGACATATGACATTATATTAGTTTCAGGTGTATAACATGATTCAGTGTATGTATATATTGTGAAATGATCACCACGGTATAACAACCTATCACCACCGCACAGTTACACTTTTTTCTTGTGATGAGGACTTTTAAGATCTATTCTCTTAGTGATTTTCAAATAACACACTATTATTAACTATAGTCACTATGCTGTACATTACATCTCCAGCACATATTTATTGCTTAACTGGAAGTTTGTACCTTTTGACCACCTTCACCCATTTCACCCATCTTATACCCAGTCTTAATCTCTAATAAACTCCTTTCTCTTTTTCCATTTTCTGAGCAGTTGCATGCTGCTCCAGCCAATCAGCAGTCTTGCATGGCATCTCTAAAATCATTTTAAAGAATATGGTATGGTGTTAATGGCTATCTGTGTTAAACAGAAAAAAATGACTTGATGATTTGTCGCTACCTGAGGGGCATCTGAAGATAGGTCCTGGTGAGCAAACACTAAGTATACCATCAGCACATGACAGTGAATACAAAGACAATACAATTACTTATCTTGTACTTATTTTATGCATATCATATTTTATTCAAAAACATCATCAGTTTTGTGCATTTATTGGCAATGTATTAAATATTTTTAAACTAGGATCCTTGGATATACTGAAACCTATGGAAACTTATATATAAATTTTCTTTTTTTTCTAGAGCGATGGTTCAAAGTGTTCATCATAGTCTAAAAAGAAACGATTACCCCAAAAGGCTTAAGGGCCACTGTTCTATAGTAACTATATTTCAAACCTTCTTAAATCCTATGAATGCTTCATAATAGTATCTTCCTCTTTCCAGAATGTAATTTGGCTAGAATTATCACAGTTGAGGAGTATAGGAGTTACAATATGGAATTAATCACTGTAAAGGGAAAGTAGTTTTTGTTTTTTTAGACTTTCCTCTTGTACCTTATAAACATTCAACAGCTGCCCCAGGTATAACTTACTGAGGTCTTCTTTGACATGAAGAGGAACCTACAGACCCATATCCTATTTCGCTTATTAAGAAAAAGCTAAAGTAATATACTAAGACTGCAAATTTAAGCACACTAGTTAAAGAATGAAAAACCAAGTACTCAGGTTAGAATTTATAAGTGACAAATATTAACTGTGTGTAATTTTAGTTAACCCATAAATGAATTTTCAGATTTAAATATCTAATGTATGTTTTGATATTTGGTAATAACGCTACACACTGGGTATTTAGAAACTGACGGGGCTGTTTTCTTATCTGCAAAATTATATGGCTTATTGTCTTGTAAGGAGTGAGGCACACTTTGAACTCTATTTACTCCATGTCCATTAAAAAGAAAAAAAAAAACAAAGGAAAATCTTTATTTTATTGATTTGAAAGCCAGTAGTGAGATAAAGCTCTTACCTTTTGACAATAAAAAAAATATATGTGATATAACTTAGAAGAATTTACAAATACCTGTAAAGGCCATATAGCACAATCATTTTCATTAGTTACTCATAATCCAGGTCAAGGTGGGGAATAAAGGTAACTCAGTTTATGAAGGTTTTAACCAAAACACTCGTATATTTCTCTCTTTTGACCATTAAGTCCATTACTTAATGGACTATGAAACCTAACTATTCCTTCTTAACTACTGTTACCCAAACTCCTTTGCACAACTGCTTATGAAAGAATAGGCTAACGTCAAGTTCAGCAATGAAAAAGCCAGAAAGTCTCCTAAAGACTGAAAAATGTCTGCTTGTAAAGACTAAACTAAAAACTATGAGAAAAGTCATCAAAGCAATCAACAGATATGGAAACAGTTGTGGGAAAAGAGGGTAGATGAAACTTATTGATGGTAAAGAAATCATGTTTCAAAAAAACCTTAATTTAAAAGGTGCCCCAGGGCTGCCTGGGTGGCTCAGTCGTTAAGCATCTGCCTTCGGCTCAGGGCGTGATCCCAGGGTCCTGGGTTCAAGCCCTGCATCAGGCTCCCTGCTCCAGTGGAAGCCTGCTTCTTCCTCTCCCACTCCCCCTGCTTGTGTTCCCTCTCTCGCTGGCTGTCAATCTCTTTGTCAAATAAATAAATAAAATCTTAAAAAAAAAAAAGTGCCCTAAATTAACTCTTAATGGGACTGGTTTGGTCATCAGAAATGGCAGCAGTTGGTACACGTAAAGAGCTAATGGTGAATTTTTAAAGCACAGATTATTCATCTAGTTCTTAAAACCCTTTAAAGACATAAAATTGAGAGAATTTAAATATGTGTAATTAATACATTTCAAGACTGTATCCATACGTCTACTTCATTTTATACTTGGTGAGCTTTCCTCAGATTTCTAATCATCATAAAATGTATCATTGAGAAGAAAGCAGTAGACATTTCTAATGAATGGAATTTTTTTTTCTCATAGAGATGAATCAACTGAATGAACACAAGGGGATTATGATACAATGGAAACGATTTTGCAGTCTTAATGTATTTTCTATCAGAAACGATAAATATGCACATAAAAGCACTCTATAAAGTTGTAAAGTAGAGAAAACTGAAGCAAGTGTCATATACTTTTTCATTTGGAGATCTAATCACTAGACTTTAGATAGGGTGCACCTTGGTAATGAGCACCTCCATTTTAGCATGCTGGTACCTAACTGGAAATAAACCCATACCACCCTTCCTACAGTGTGTTCAAGATGTCTTTTGCACTCATTCCATATTTACACTAGAGAATATGAAGGCCAAGGGAAATTCTGGATTATTTTATAGGTCTGTCCTGTTCTCTTCCCCCACCCCACTCTGTTCTCTTTGAAATAAACATATACACACATACATAGGAATGTAGACAACTGTGTATACACATACACTCATTTGCACATGCAATGTAAGTTCACAAGATGTGATGTGAGTTTAAGCACTATACTAAAGGGGCATGTGGGTGGTTCTGTGGGTTGAGCAGCTGATTCCTGATTTCCGCTCAGGTTGTGATCGCAGGGTCCTGGGACTGAGCCCTGCAAGGGGTTCCATGCTCAGTCTGCTCGTTCCTCTCCCCCCTGCCCCTCTGTGCTGTCTCTCATAAATAAATAAATAAAGTCTTTAAAAAAAGTGTGAAGTACATTTTGCCATCAGTAGTTCTGAAGCCCAGCATTTGTAAATCTTTTAAAATTAACTGAGCTTTCAAAATCCCATCACTCTGGCAGCAACCCAGCATAGCTGTGCCTTTAACAAAAGATTTCTGTAATAAAACGAGATTTTACATGCTGAAACAAAATATTTTAAAACATCTTTCTGCCGACTGCTCATTTTAGTAATATTTGTGGAATTCAAAACCCACACACACATACATAAATGTTCCNCATACCTAACCCTCAGCCTGTTCCCATGGAAGATTAGGCTAAATTTTAGGTTAACCTCAGAATTATTAAATTTTTATATCTTTTAAAGAACACTTTTGATTTATTTTCTTTAAGAAGAAACACAAGTCTTGAAAAGACTTTAAGGCTATGTATTCTTTAATTGCCATGACAAATGCGACCAGGCTAACTTTAATCAAAGGAGACTCATGAGTAGTTTTCACACTACATTTGTGAATGCCTCTGAGCAAGGTGGACTGAATTCTGCCTCAGCTTCTCTTATGTCTGCAAATATGTGCAATCAGCTGTGACATCTGCTGTATATTAGGCCTAAACTGCTAGGGACAGAAACCTAATTTGAATCAAAAGGAGTTATTTATTATAAGGATATTATTGAACCTAACAGAACCTAAGGACAAGAGTGAGGCTAGGCTCAGCAGACCAACTGGAACCAGAGACTGGGATGCTATCAGGATTCTCTCTCCATTAATTTTGATCCCTGCTTCTTTCTGTACTTGGTTGGTTTATTCCTCCTTAACTACACAGTGGTTTTCCCCACATGGAAGAAAACATGGCAAACATGTTTTGTATCTTACAGCTTCAGCCACCACAAAGTCCTCATTTTCTCAGTTCCAGTAATGAAAACTCCTGTGGAAAGTGTGTGAGTAGCCTGGTCCAATCACTGTGGCTGGGGAAGAGGGTATGAAGACGGGGCCCAAATTGAAGGAGATCATTCCACTGTACCAAATCAACTGTGTGTGTGCGGTCACACTGCGATGACATAGCCACTCTGTAGTCTTTTGGGGGCAGGAGGTGAAGATTCTTGGGGGCTGTAAGTACAGGTGATTTAGGGCAGGCTTATGTTGGTGGGTGGAGGGAATGAGAGACAGGATGTAAAAAGTGGCTTTTATCCTCCTCTATGTATAAGTCAACTTGCATGGCTTATATATTGCTTCCTCTCAAATGCTGTCTTGGCAACATTTAGAGCATATTACCTCGAACTATTCTGTTGAGAAAGTGCCACTGTGGAACTTATGCCCAGTGGTGCAACTGCCTCCCTTGCTCCCAGCTGCCATTTTCTTAGACTACGCTGCTCATCAGGGGTCCAGATAACATTCTGAGCTGTACAACTGATTTCCAGGCCATGGATACTATCTAAAAAATGATAAAGTTGAAAAGCCTTAGGGGCTACCACTCAATTTCTTTGGAAATGATTATGGAATCTATAGGAAAAATTAAAGCTATTCTTTTGAATGATGATTCCAGCATGGGTTATGGTCAAAGTTATCTTTGTGTTAAATCCATTCTCTTTCTTAGCAATGGAGAAGTCACAGTGAAAATCAGAAAAGAAAGCAAACAAAAACTCAACTTTTTGTGGGGGAGGGGTCATAAATAGTTAATAGATACAAGCCTCAAGTCGGGAGCTGCTTAGTTTGGAAGTTTATGGAAATTTTATTTGGAGACAGTCCCTAAATTCAATTGTAACTGGAAATGCACGTAACTGGAAATGCGTGTTGACAAGGCTTACAGAGAGGGGGGACTGAAATAGACAGCATTTGAAGCTTGGAATACTCTGACTTCATTCTACCAGCTAAGTGGCTGAAAGATGATTGGAGGTGTCTTTCACAATAGCTCCACCCTACTTTGTAAACTTGCCCAATTCTTGTCCCTGAGAATAGAAGAGAAAGGGGAGACAGAGGAGACTAAAATCCTTAGCAAATATTTAGGGAGACAATAATTATCCCCCCTCCCTTTATTTCCTTTTTAAACTAGAGAAAATTCAAACATAGACCATAGTAGAGAGAATAACGTACAGTGAACTCTCACTCGCCTGATACCCAGCTTTAGCAACGAGCCACCCATGGCCGACCTTGTTCCATCTACACTCTAATCCTCATCCCAACACGGTACTAGTTTTTTGAAGCAAATCCCAGAATCACAGCATTTAATCCATAAATATTTCAGCATATATCGAAAGGAATTTTTTTTAAAGATTTTATTTATTTATTTGACAGAGAGAGAGAGAGAGAGAGTACAAGCAGGGGCAGCAGCAGGCAGAGGGAGAGGGAGAAGCAGGCTTCTGCTGAGCAGAGAGCCTGACTGGGGCTAGCTCCTAGGACCTTGGGATCATGACCTGAGCTGAGGCAAATGGTTAACTGAGCCACCCAGGTGCTCCTANNTTTATAGGTCTGTCCTGTTCTCTTCCCCCACCCCACTCTGTTCTCTTTGAAATAAACATATACACACATACATAGGAATGTAGACAACTGTGTATACACATACACTCATTTGCACATGCAATGTAAGTTCACAAGATGTGATGTGAGTTTAAGCACTATACTAAAGGGGCATGTGGGTGGTTCTGTGGGTTGAGCAGCTGATTCCTGATTTCCGCTCAGGTTGTGATCGCAGGGTCCTGGGACTGAGCCCTGCAAGGGGTTCCATGCTCAGTCTGCTCGTTCCTCTCCCCCCTGCCCCTCTTGTGCTGTCTCTCATAAATAAATAAATAAAGTCTTTAAAAAAAGTGTGAAGTACATTTTGCCATCAGTAGTTCTGAAGCCCAGCATTTGTAAATCTTTTAAAATTAACTGAGCTTTCAAAATCCCATCACTCTGGCAGCAACCCAGCATAGCTGTGCCTTTAACAAAAGATTTCTGTAATAAAACGAGATTTTACATGCTGAAACAAAATATTTTAAAACATCTTTCTGCCGACTGCTCATTTTAGTAATATTTGTGGAATTCAAAACCCACACACACCATACCTAACCCTCAGCCTGTTCCCATGGAAGATTAGGCTAAATTTTAGGTTAACCTCAGAATTATTAAATTTTTATATCTTTTAAAGAACACTTTTGATTTATTTTCTTTAAGAAGAAACACAAGTCTTGAAAAGACTTTAAGGCTATGTATTCTTTAATTGCCATGACAAATGCGACCAGGCTAACTTTAATCAAAGGAGACTCATGAGTAGTTTTCACACTACATTTGTGAATGCCTCTGAGCAAGGTGGACTGAATTCTGCCTCAGCTTCTCTTATGTCTGCAAATATGTGCAATCAGCTGTGACATCTGCTGTATATTAGGCCTAAACTGCTAGGGACAGAAACCTAATTTGAATCAAAAGGAGGTATTTATTATAAGGATATTATTGAACCTAACAGAACCTAAGGACAAGAGTGAGGCTAGGCTCAGCAGACCAACTGGAACCAGAGACTGGGATGCTATCAGGATTCTCTCTCCATTAATTTTGATCCCTGCTTCTTTCTGTACTTGGTTGGTTTATTCCTCCTTAACTACACAGTGGTTTTCCCCACATGGAAGAAAACATGGCAAACATGTTTTGTATCTTACAGCTTCAGCCACCACAAAGTCCTCATTTTCTCAGTTCCAGTAATGAAAACTCCTGTGGAAAGTGTGTGAGTAGCCTGGTCCAATCACTGTGGCTGGGGAAGAGGGTATGAAGACGGGGCCCAAATTGAAGGAGATCATTCCACTGTACCAAATCAACTGTGTGTGTGCGGTCACACTGCGATGACATAGCCACTCTGTAGTCTTTTGGGGGCAGGAGGTGAAGATTCTTGGGGGCTGTAAGTACAGGTGATTTAGGGCAGGCTTATGTTGGTGGGTGGAGGGAATGAGAGACAGGATGTAAAAAGTGGCTTTTATCCTCCTCTATGTATAAGTCAACTTGCATGGCTTATATATTGCTTCCTCTCAAATGCTGTCTTGGCAACATTTAGAGCATATTACCTCGAACTATTCTGTTGAGAAAGTGCCACTCTGGAACTTATGCCCAGTGGTGCAACTGCCTCCCTTGCTCCCAGCTGCCATTTTCTTAGACTACGCTGCTCATCAGGGGTCCAGATAACATTCTGAGCTGTACAACTGATTTCCAGGCCATGGATACTATCTAAAAAATGATAAAGTTGAAAAGCCTTAGGGGCTACCACTCAATTTCTTTGGAAATGATTATGGAATCTATAGGAAAAATTAAAGCTATTCTTTTGAATGATGATTCCAGCATGGGTTATGGTCAAAGTTATCTTTGTGTTAAATCCATTCTCTTTCTTAGCAATGGAGAAGTCACAGTGAAAATCAGAAAAGAAAGCAAACAAAAACTCAACTTTTTGTGGGGGAGGGGTCATAAATAGTTAATAGATACAAGCCTCAAGTCGGGAGCTGCTTAGTTTGGAAGTTTATGGAAATTTTATTTGGAGACAGTCCCTAAATTCAATTGTAACTGGAAATGCACGTAACTGGAAATGCGTGTTGACAAGGCTTACAGAGAGGGGGGACTGAAATAGACAGCATTTGAAGCTTGGAATACTCTGACTTCATTCTACCAGCTAAGTGGCTGAAAGATGATTGGAGGTGTCTTTCACAATAGCTCCACCCTACTTTGTAAACTTGCCCAATTCTTGTCCCTGAGAATAGAAGAGAAAGGGGAGACAGAGGAGACTAAAATCCTTAGCAAATATTTAGGGAGACAATAATTATCCCCCCTCCCTTTATTTCCTTTTTAAACTAGAGAAAATTCAAACATAGACCATAGTAGAGAGAATAACGTACAGTGAACTCTCACTCGCCTGATACCCAGCTTTAGCAACGAGCCACCCATGGCCGACCTTGTTCCATCTACACTCTAATCCTCATCCCAACACGGTACTAGTTTTTTGAAGCAAATCCCAGAATCACAGCATTTAATCCATAAATATTTCAGCATATATCGAAAGGAATTTTTTTTAAAGATTTTATTTATTTATTTGACAGAGAGAGAGAGAGAGAGAGTACAAGCAGGGGCAGCAGCAGGCAGAGGGAGAGGGAGAAGCAGGCTTCTGCTGAGCAGAGAGCCTGACTGGGGCTAGCTCCCAGGACCTTGGGATCATGACCTGAGCTGAGGCAAATGGTTAACTGAGCCACCCAGGTGCTCCTAGAGGAATTTTTTTTTTAAAGCACGACCACATCATTATTTCACATTAAAATAGCAATTCCTTAATATTATCAATATTGAGTCAGTATTAAAATTTTGCCAATTATTCATAAATGTATTCCATTGCTATTTTGTTTGGCTTGGGATCCAAATAAGACCTACACCTTGTATTTGTTTACTTTTACGATTCATTTATATGTTGATCAAAGTCTAAAATGGTCAAGTAGTACAAAAGCAAAAGCAAAGAACTGGTAAGATGCTCCTATTCACTGTAGCATGGATATGATTATGGAATCTTGTTTTTTAACCACTGCTCATTCAAAATTTTAGAAAAGGAGAGTCTTAAAAATCGTATTTTCTGTCTCCTTTGCCTCTGTTCTTCCACTTTTCCACTCTTCTCAGCTCCAACCAGCCTTTGAGGGCCTCCAGCCTGTATCAGCTCTAGTCACCACTACTCAACCTCTCCACATGGCCAAGTGGCTTTATGCTACAGAACTCCCCTGGCTTTTCTCTGAAGTCTGGCTATTGAAGCTCACACTCAGTCACTGCTTCCTGGTGATCACTACTGCCACTAATACTCCATTGTGATGGTAAAGCCAGCAGTAGTGCTGATGGGGATGCTAGTGGGATTAATGTCAGCTCAAACACAGCAACATTCTTGGGCTTAGGGAAGTGATAACAGGAAAATCAGGACCCTTCTTCTTTATCCTGGTGATTTAAACTGGTGTGGTTCTCCTATATCCATTTTTCATGGACATGGTAATGTGCTAGGACTAGCTTCTAATTCTCAGAAGATCAATATGCTTATGTGCCATAGACATTTCTAATATAGATACATTATTCTTGGCCTCTGGTTTCTAGTCTTTTACCTATCACCTCTTGAAAAATAAATCTACTCTGGTCTCTTCAAATACCACTCCTATGCAAATGTCTTTGAAATATTCCTCCTTAGCTCAGGCCTCTCTCCAGGCACCTACAACCCAAAATATTCAACATCAGATGTGTCATCTTGATCTGAAAACTGCCTGCCCCACTAACTCATTTTCAGGGATACACCATTTTCTCAGCCACCCAGGCTTAAATCCATTGGTAATACATCTTTTATTCTTTGCCCCATACCACTTAATCTGGCTAAATCTTCTGGATTAGATATTGATTTACCTGGAGTCATGTGAAAACTGAGAATTGACAATCCTATCAAAAGGGACTAACTAGTGGATAAAAGTTGGATTGGATGTGAGTCTTTAATAGCTATGCTTTGTCTGTAGGTTAAACGCATTAGATAAAAACCTTGCCAGCGTGCTGGTTGGGTATAAATATTTGTTAGAAACACTGAATATATGGGGAAAAGACAAGCATAGGAAAAAAAAAAAGACCCCAAAGGCCAGGACAAATGAGTCCTGATGAACAAATGGAACTGATGAAATAGGCCTGGCCCCTCTCAGGAGAGCGAGTGATCAGATGTGAGAGGGGGCTTACAGCACATTATCAACAGAAAGGCTGAGGGTTAGGTATGGTAGCCAGGATAAATGAGGTCAACAGTAAGAAATCAGGTCAACCCTCCAATGTTTTAAAGACTCGTGAGAAGGACTGGAACTGTCATTTTTGTGAGGCTCTAGGAAGCAGAACTAGGACCAAAGCTGTAGGAGACAGGTTTTTGCTCAATAAAAGGAAAAAAAAAAGTATGAATCATTTACAAGCTGGCCAAATATGGAGATAGCTCTAGAGATAATGAGTAAGTGAACATATGACAGGGGTACTGTAGATTTTATTCAGTCACTAGAAATAAACTTTATTTACAGGGCAGAAAGGAACTTTCAATATGCTACCACCATTCAATCTGCCCTATTCCATTTACTTATACTTGCAGACTAACCTTTCCTTCCTTTTTCAATGGATGAACTATTTTGGTTGCTAAGATCAGTCCTTCTATTTATGTACTGGATTTCATTCTCTTCTTCCTAAGTCAAGATTTGTTGCTATAATTGTCCCCCCCACATATAATCAACTTTTCCCACCAACATAAAATTATGTTGCAATTACTCATCTTAAAAGCATAATCCCTCATCTCCATGCATGCTTCAATTCCTCACGAGCAAAAGTCCTTGGAAGAGCTGTCTTTATTTGTTGTTCTCTAGTTCCTCTCCTTCCAATTCTCACTCAAACCTGCTGAAATGAGGCTTGTGACCCTCTAGTGAATTGCTCTGTCAAGATCATAATCCAATGATCAGTCTTCAATTCTCAGTATACTTGATCCATCAGCAGCATTTGATACCAATCACATCCTCCCACTTTTCTTTTCATTTGGACACTGGAACACCCCCACACTCCATTCACTCCACTGACACTGGCTCTTGGCTGTTCTTAAATAGGAAAAGCTCAGTCTTGTTCAAAGCATTTGCACTTGTTCCTTCTGAAATGCCCTTTCCTCTGATAACTAACTTGCCTTAGGTCTTTACTCAAATGTCACCTTTTCAGTGAGGTTCTCCCTGTTAACCTTATTTACAACTGCTGCTTCCTTCCTTGTAATCCTCTTTTCCTTTCTTGCTTTATTTTGCTCCCTATCTTGTTATTGACATCCCATATATTGCATTTTCTTTCTAAATGAACTCTTTTATTATTTTTTAAAGTTTTAGTTATTTTAAATAATATCTACACCCAACATGGGGCTCAAAATCATGACCCTGCAACAAGAGTCGCGTGTTCCTCTGAATGAACCAGCCAGGTGCCCCCATATACTGCATTTTAACTTATTTTGTTGGTTTGTTCCCCTCACAAAAGTGAAGCACGCACAAAGTACAGACTTTTATTCTGTTTGCTAACATATGCTAGTGCCTAGAACCTTACCAGGCACATAATAGGTACTCAATAAATATGTGCTGAATGAATGAATGAATGAATGAGAACAATGAAAGAAAGGAGGAGAATATATGACGAGAATAAGGTCTGCTATTTGACAATGTTAACTAAAGTTACGACTTCAGTCCTAACAATTTATTTTTTGACTAAATATGGCATTTATGCCTTAGAGCAGGTGCTGTACTTAACTTTGGTAGAATATTAAGGCTTACCAAAAGCTAAAAAAAACAACTATCCCACAAACTTCAGAACCATTAAACTTGTATGCTCATGTTCTAATCTAGATTCGGCAGAGCTAGCTATGACTACTATTGATTTCAAGTGAGCTCTTGGCTAGCCTTCTGCAATACGGGGCTGCACTAAATACCTAGTAACCAAATCAAAATAATAGAGATTAAGTAGAGATTAGTGCTAAATGGAATGTTAAACAAAGCTCTCAGCTGGGATACTATTTTATATTCCTGAGCGGTTGCAAATAATTCCTGAAAATATCTGAAGTGTGAATTCAGTCTGTCCTTAGCCACCCCCCTTCCCTTTCTTGACCCAGTCACTACTCTGAGCATACTAACCTGGGGCTCACTGCAGAGGGATCCTTAACTCCTGGGGAAGCACGGCTTGTTCCAAGCTCTGAGTACACCACTGAATACTGAGCTCTGCAAAACTGCTGCTCCTAAAAGGCTTTTTGACTGATGACTGCCTGACCAGGGGAGATCTCAGTGACTATGGGGTGCTGGTACTTTTTACAAGTACTCCAAATGGATTTATGCAGTTTTCCCAAGGTCTTTCAATGCCTGTCCGGCCTGTCAGTCACATCCACCAGCTTCAGCGTCCTCTGTCACAGACGTTCAGACCACCTCTAAGTTCTTTTCAAGTATCTCGGGTACTGAGGAAGGATGAGAGCGAAAAGGCTTAAGAGTATAGGGAGAGAAGAGGTCCAAGAAACAGAATTCTGGGAATACTTTAGCTTAGCTTGATACTAGGAGAGGAGTGTGTACAAGAGACGAAGAATTAGAGGAAACTAAAACAGTCCACATGAAAACAGAAGAAGGTCTCGGGAAGGGGGTATGAATTCTGGAGATGGGCAGAAAGGCCAGGGAGGTAAGGACTCAGAGCTGGTTACTGGATTGGAGATGAAACAGTCAGTGAGATCAGCTCAGCAGGGGTAGAGGGAGGGAGAGGCCATTCGCCAGGGTTTGGGAAGTGAATTAGGAGTGAGGAAGTGGGGGCACTAGGTGTGCCAGACTTTTTGAGAACTTTGGTGGTAAAAAGGAGACAGGTTGTAACCTAAGAGTAACAACAATCTAAGTAAGATTTAAAAAGGAACACACTACCCAAAAGTGGATGTAGAACAAGAAATGGTATTTCCAGAGTTAATTTTTAATTTCCTGAGTTCACTGCTGTAAGAATTTCAAACCACTCTGGCATATATATCCTGGCATGTGCATGAACTTAATTGTGGAGATAAAATGCAGTAGCAGCTCAGACAGAAACCAAAAATCCTCTGTAAAATTACTGGGATGGTTACATTAAGTCCTCCTCGAACTTCTAATCACCCCGGAATTTCAACTATAACATAATGGTGAAAGGTCTTTCCTCTAATGGGTAAAGACAGGTGCCCCAAAATGTAGCTCAGAAAAGTTTGTTGAATGAACACTAGCACAAAAAAACGTAATAACACGCACAATAATGATTATTCAAAAACTTCAGATCTTCTCCACTGTCAAATAATTTTCCTTTGTATTTATGTTTTATTTGTTTTACCTTAAGTCACCCCCAATCATGCTGACATCTACTACTGATGATTATATTAGACCTAAAAGTGTTCTTAAACAAATGAAAAATACTGACTTCCATTCCTGAAAGCCCTGCTTCCAATTTTCAGGAGGAAATTAAATAATGTATAAATCAAATATTGGGCCTAAGCCCAGACAGCTGAACATCGTTTTGTCCTTTCAAGGCAAAGAGGAAGTGTCTGCTGTGGCAGAGACACGCCAAGAGAAATAAAGCTTAACCTCAGCCCCATGTGAAAGTGATTTTAGATAATCGGGGGTGTCTGCAAATAGGTTAAAAATGGGACCACATACTAACAGGGAACTTTCCATGGAAGTTAAAAAATGTATCAAGATCTAACCCCCACCTTAAAAACAAAACATGTTGGGAAAATGGCATGGCCTTAGAAACTCTATATAAAGGCGGCAGAGGAAAGGGAAAGCAGACAGGGAGGAGAGAGTTGACAAGTCAAAAGGAAATTAAAACGTGTTTCCGCTTGTGAATTACTATAGGCTCAGAATTTGATGTCTTTGTAATTGTAATTACCACATTCAAAATGATGTCTGTGTGTAAAGAGGAAAAGAGGAAGGGGTGGGGGAGAGAAAGTGAATATAAGTATGTGGGTAGAGTGATAGATGAAATGATTTAGATCAGGGGCCAGCAAATTTATTCTCTAAAGGACCAGAGAGGAAATTTTTTAGACTTTGTGGAGAACACAGTCCCTTCGGTAACTACTCAAATCTGTCTCTGTAGTGTGAAAGCAGCCATGGGCAATATGAAAATGAATGTGTGTAGCTGTGTGCCAATAAAACTTTACGGATACTGAAATTAGAATTTCATGTATTTTACTTCTTCTTTTGATTTTTCTTCAAACACTTAAAAATGTAAAAAACTATTCTTAGCCTACAGGTCTTACAAAAAACAGATTGTGGAGATTGTGGGGCAGATCTGACCTGCACACCATAGTTTGCTGACCCCGGATTTAGATAGTTAACTCCCCATTACACAGAACATTCCTATGAAACTGGGTTTGACTCAAATTTTGGATTCTGGGTAAGAGAAACTGGTGTTTCCCCCCCTCCCCCTTTTTCCAGTAGAGAACAAAAAGATGCTAATAATGGTAGCAATGGAAGCATTTATTTGAAAGATACAGCAGATCTTCTCTAAGTCTATAAAAAAGACAAGTATTTCTACTTTTTTCTAGCAGAATACTTACACTAGTATGAAATCAAAGTTTATGTGGTAAGACATTTTGAAGCCAAATGCTACATAACCATTAATATGCAGTATTATTCAGGGATCAAGACTGATTTTTAAAACATTATCCCCCTTATCAGAATTTAATGTTCTATAAACATCCTTTGCAGCATAATGCTGGTCTAGAATTATATGTAAGCTTCCATCATCACCTCTATGGGAAACCAGAGAGCTGGTGACTAGAAGGATTTTCTGGTGGAACATACGCTTTACAGATCACAGGGTGATAAAAACTTTATGGAGCATCTGACCTAGACTATCAGAAACAAAGGAAATATAAAAGTGCAAGGCATCTATGTTCATAGTTTTTGGGAAGCAAAATAATTTTATATATTAAATGTTCTGTTATGGAACAGACACTGAATTTCCCTTTCTGTATTAAAAGAGAAAGTCTTATAAAACACCCTGGTAGCCATCTCAGAACCTTGAACTGGAAATATGGCATTCTTTCTTTTCCCTTCCCTTTCCTGTCTCTTTTTCCTTTTATTATTATTGTTTTTTTTTGGGGGGGGTGGATAATCCCAGTACTTCTCCTTAGTTATCTGAGCAAATGAAGCCCCCTTTCTTTAGCGAACTGCTTCTCAACCACTGCAACCCTTTGATAAACCAGTCACAGTGCCCTGTCCCTCAAGCCACAGGGGCAGCTGCATAATACAGCTGGTGCAGACAGGTTGCATCCGAAGGGTAACAACGATCCAAGCAAGGCTTAAAAGGAACACACTATCCCAAAATGGTTATAAAACATGATTATTTCCAGAGCTGTATTTTTATGGACCAATCACCCATGGTATACAGGATCCTGATCAATGTGGTAGTGTATACTCACGCTCATTAAAGAGAACTCAGAGCATACATTTTTATTTGATGGCAAGTTTTGGGCAGGAATACAATCCTCCATTATAATATGGTTTGTATAAGGAAATATAATTCTTTCAACAACAATCTGTTTTGTGATGGTCTCCTTTACGGCACAGTTTCTAGGAACTGACTGTAGGGAAAAAGCTGCTTTAACCATCCACATGGATGTGACTGAGGCTGCAGGAGAGGGAGGGCCACAGAGAGTGCAAAGGCTAAGCGTGACAACAGGTGGTGGCAATGAGGGCAGGCTCAGGGAGTAGCCTTTTATTTCCTCCCATCCTGCTGCTGCTTTTTTTTTTTTTAATAGACTATTTTTTTTAGAGTTTTAGATTCACAGTAAAACTGAGAGGAAAGTACAGATCTCACCAGTACCTATATACACACAGCATCCCCCATTATCAACTTCCTCCACCCGAGTGGTACATTTGTTACAATCGATGAATCCACACTGACATATCATTAGTACTAAAGTTCACAGTCTATATTAGGGTTCGCTCTTCTTGGTGGTGTACATTCAATGGGTTTGGGCGAATGTATAATAATATGTATCCATCATTATAGTGTCATACAGAATAGTTTCACTGCCCTAAAAAGCCCGTGTTTTGCCTATTCATCCCTCCCTCCCTCATAACCCCTGGCAATCACTGATCTCCATATTCTTTCTATAGTTTTGCCTTTTCCAGAAAGTCATAGAGCTGGGATCATGCAGTATGTAGCCTTTTCAGAATTCACTTATTTCATTTAGTAATAGGCATTTAAGGTTTCTCCATGTCTTTTTATGGCTTGAGAGTTCATTCCTTTTTTAGTTTGGAGTAATATTCCATTGTCTAAATGTACTAGTTTATTTATCCATTTACCTACTGAAGGATTTCTTGGTTACTTCCACACTTTTTGTAGTCCTTGTTCTTTTATTTTCATTTCTTTCTTTTGCTTTAAAGTCAAAGTATCACAGGTTTCCAGTTATGAAATAAGTCATGGGAATAAAAGGCACAGCATAAGGAATAGAGTTAATAATATTGTAACAGTGTTGTATGGTGACAGACCATAGCTACACTTGTGGTGAGCATAGCATAAGGTATAGACTCGTCAAATCACTATGTTGTATACCTGAAACTAATGTAACATTGTGTGCCAACTATACTAAAAAAAAAAAAAAGTATGCACAATTAATCATATAAAAAAGTCAAAGTATCAAAAGTAGACGGAGACTTAATTAGCAACCCATACAATCCTCAAAACAGGTATGAGGAACTGAGGTCCAGGAGTTAAGTGATTGGCCCATGGAGCTTTTCCCTTCCTGCCACATTGTCTGGGCCCACTGGCAGCCGGCAGGTTGAAAGATCTGCTATCTCTATATTAGGAGGTTCACTCCAGTCTTGACACCCCAAACGTCACTTTTTAAAATAGTTTGTTTTGATACATCCAATATTTTAACGACTAATACACCTTTAGAAAATTTATCAGCCATGTATTAACTCATATTACAGAAAATATTCGGGTAATAATTTAGTTTTCACAATGACTCTAGGAAGGAGGTGCTATTACTGTAACTACTCCACATATGAGGGTCATAGGGCTAGTTAATGTCAGAGATGGGATTCAAATCGAGGTCTGCCTAATTCCTGAGACTGAGCTCTTTATCGTTGCAATACTGCCAATTTGTATATATATTTTACACATATTTCTTCTAGTTGAAACTTTAAAAGAAACTCTGTTTTTAGTCAGAGATAATATGAACTCTTAGGAAGGAAACAATCAATAAATTTTGGATTTCTTTACCATGGTCCTAAATCTTGAGGTCTATTTCAGCATCCACAAGATGCAACGTGCCATTTATAGAAGAAACATAGAGATTAAGATTTAAAATTCCCCCTTAAAACTTCAGTACATAAGCCACCCTAATTTGGAAATATAGCCAATTTCTTGGAATGTACATACCCAAGAAAAAGCATCATATTGTACTTATGCATTTATCACATACTTAATATTTTTTGTTTCATAAAAAATAAGGCATAAGCCAGTTAGCTAAGAATGTAAGCCAGATTGCCACAGGTCCGATTTCCTCTAGGTCATTTTCCTGGCCCCGAAAAAGGGTAAACTAATGGAAGACACAAATTGTAGGTAAGGACCTTTTAAAAGAATAAACCAAAGAAAACAGAAGAGGCTACTAGAACTTTATGCAAACACTGCTAGCAAACTCATCTGTACTGCTTCTAGGGGTCTCATTTGGTTTCTCTAGGCTCCCAAGGTCATTTACCAGAAAAGTGAATGCATAGACTCAAGGGTAGAAGTGGGATATTTTACAAAGTGTCACTGTTTGTGCTTGTTTCCATGTAACTGGAACACCATGAGGTTAAAGAAAAAAAAAAAAAGACAATCATCCAGGGGTCTGTCTGAAGAAAACATACTATGGAGAAAACTAAGGTGGATATAATTCAATTAAAACTGTAGTATATGAGTTGTTTTTATTCCAACCCTGGAACTTACTTTGGGGATCCTCTTAGTGAAAATATGACCCTCAGTAAACTTGACTTTGACCAAAATGTTTCAGAGAGAGTTCTCATGAGATCAATTGATGGTTCTTCAATCCAGATTAATTGCCTCAAGTTCTTTCATATAAGAATGACATCCTGTCATTACCAGATGGCCTCTCAAATACATGAACTATTCTAATGGGGAATCCAAAATTCATTTCCAGATTAAATCAGTGCCTAAAGCACTTGTGCTAGAGAACTGAGTAACAGGATATGATAGGGTTTTTTTAAAAAAGGTACTCTTTTATATAATTAATCTGAACTTTGCCCAAGCCAGCACTGATCCAAACTTGTTATCATCAAAAATCAAAACACATACCCAATGTAAAAGGAAGTAAGCAAGGTCTCTTTACTTTAGTGAGTGTCTTGTGCCGGGGACTCAAAACTATTTGTTAATAAAGATTCAGCGGTTTCAGACATTCTAAAAAGAACATGTGCTACTTCTTTCCAGAGACAATCAGAGTTTTTAGTCTAGTAAATTCTCACAAAAATGAAATTGCATGCATTCAGTCTTTCACTCGTCAGACATTTATTAAGTACAAACTGTGAGCTAGGCACTGTTAAGCTTTCTCTGATCAATCAATTCACTCTAAGATTCTAAAGCTTTAACACTATTACACAGGCATTCTTTCTGGAAAGTGGAAATGGTTTTCAGATCATTGCAGAAGGGCAAGTATTAAAATAATTGAGAGAACTCTTTAAGAATTACATTGAGTTACAGCTAACATACTATATAGAATAATTCTTTGTGATAGTGAATATAATACTAGATTATCAAGTAGGTCAGAATATAAGAAAAAGCTATAGTAGAAGTTAAATTTGAGCAAAGATGTTGCATAGAAAAGATCACTAACACAGACAGGTCCTTACCTAAACAGTAAGTATGTAAAACTAAGAGACTAAAGGACCATTTGTCGCATCAGTATATTCAGTCTGACTTTCTTTCTTTCTTTTTTTTTTTTAATTCTTTTTTTTTTTTTAAAGATTTTATTTATTTATTCGACAGAGATAGACAGTCAGCGGGAGAGGGAACACAAGCAGGGGGAGTGGGAGAGGAAGAAGCAGGCTCATAGCGGAGGAGCCTGATGTGGGGCTCGATCCCATAACGCCGGGATCACGCCCTGAGCCGAAGGCAGACGCTTAACCGCTGTGCCACCCAGGCGCCCCTCAGTCTGACTTTCTTATCTAGAAAATAGTATTAATCTATAGTAAAAAAAATCCTTCTATAAGTATATGATCATCCACATATAGAGAGCTTCTCCTTTCTCTTTATGCAATAGATCTATATTAATTAAAATGTTACACAATGCATATTTTCACTTGGCAAATTCCAACAAAATAAAAAATAGTCTAGATGACCAACTCCATTAAGAGGATCCATTTACATTTTTAAAATTTGAATTTCTGTGTATTATTTTTCAAAAAGAGGGACTGGACTTTACAATGTATTACAGCACACATGGTAAAGGGTAAAACTCAATCTTATGACAGTTCATTACATGTATGGATTCAGTAATTCTATGGGTCAGATAAAAGACTCATGAAAGAGACTCAAGTTGAGGCTTGCAGTTCACTGAATCCAACCCCCTTCTTCAACTTTCCAGGCCCCCCACCTACAAAATCATCTATATCCATTATGATCCTTACTTCTTTCTCAACAGTGCAAGAGAACAGGGCTCCCTTCCTTCAGCTGAAGGCCAAACCTTACTTTGTGCTCACAATCCCAATCCTCTGTGACCTTCCTTCATTAGTTATCCCTTTCTCCATTTTCTTGCCTGTATATTTTCATTCTTCCTCTGACTCTTCCTCCTCAACCTGTAAATATGCTTGTCTCTCCCATCCTAGTCCCTACCCCGCCAATATTTCCCCAGATACCAATCTAATCTCTCTCCATCCTTTTTTGTTCAAATTTCTTGACAGAGATACCTACAATAATACCTCACTTTCCATTTTCATTTCAGTTCTCCACAATCTAGATTTTGCCCTCACTACTCCACTGACAGTGCTCTCAGTGAAGTCACTAATGACTCCTATTGCTAAACTCAGTAGACCCGAACCTTTCAGTTGCATTTGGTAATGCTCTTTATCCTGTTGGTTTCCAGAACCCATCTCTCTCCAATCATTTCTGTTGTTTCTTTTTTTTTTTTAATGTTTTTTTAATTATATTATGTTAGTCACCATACAGTACATCCCCGGTTTCCGATGTAAANCCTCTCCAATCATTTCTGTTGTTTCTTTTTTTTTTTTAATGTTTTTTAAATTATATTATGTTAGTCACCATACAGTACATCCCCGGTTTCTGATGTAAAGTTCGATGATTCATTAGTTGCATATAACACCCAGTGCACCATGCAATACATGCCCTCCTTACTACCCATCACCAGTCTATCCCATTCCCCCACCCCCCTCCCCTCTGGGGCCCCCAGTTTGTTTCTCATAGTCCATAGTCTCTCATGCTTCATTCCCCCTTCTGATCACCCCCCCCTTTCTTTATCCCTTTCTTCCCCTACTGATCTTCCCAGTTCTTATGTTCCATAGATGAGAGAAATCATATGATAATTGTCATTTCTGTTGTTTCTTATGTCTACCTTTTCGATTTTGGTGTTCCAGATTTCTTTCTTGGACCCTTTACTCTTCTCATTTTATATATTCTACAGTGTAATCTCCTCTATTCTCTTGGTCTCATCTCCTAATTTGTATATTCAACTACCACTTGCTGACATCACTTCTTGGATGATTCAAGAGTCCTTGCTATTGAACGTATCCCAACCTGGATTTATTGCTTTTATCCCTAAACTGGCCTACATTTTCTTCTCTCACTTGACGGAACTATCATAACCCAAGGTAGCTACCTGTGAGTCACCTTTGATTCTCTTCTCTTTCTAACTAATTAATCCTCTAAGTCTTGCTTCCTAAATGCTTTAGGAATTTCCCTCATTTAACTACCTTTAACTAATACAAGTTCAGACCCTAATATTCCTTCATGTGGGCTATTACCTAGGCTTCTACTCATGTCTATCTTAACTCTAGTTTTCATACCACAACTAGGGATGTTTGTTAAACCTTCCAGTAGAGCGACTAAGCCAGGTATTGTTTTGAGGCTCATTCACAGACCCAATCTCAGGATGGATGGGGGTAGTACTAGATATTATAGCTAAAGAGGGCAGAGCTGAGTTAATAATGAGTTGGTATTGGACCTTGGTAACTTCTGAGGCAGAACATCTTGTACTACTATGATCACTGGTTGGACTACAGTCACTCTCCAGCATTGTGCTGCAGTAGACTGTAACGGTATCATCAATTGTGCTAACTTTGGATATATCCTATTACTGATGTGGAGGTAACTCCATGGCTCTGCTTCTTCACAGATGTCACAAAAAAGTCCTCAGAGAAGGACTGAGGGATAAAAATGATGGACTGCTCTGCTGATTTTTCACATGCAACTTATTCAAGATAAAAACCCACGCTCTGAGTTGAAATGGTAACCGGTGCACCTGCTTTCTCGTTGAGCATAAAAAGATAATAATATTTCTGTGATTCAGGGTAATCTTCTAATTGTACTTGTACTTCTAACTGTAACCTGGTCAAGCTTTAGGTTAAAATAATTTGTTTGCCAAGATATGCACTTGCTCAAGGTTTTAATTCTTCAAAATTACAGGTGGAGTATTTAAAATGTTATGATCCTCTTTTAATTTCATAAGCTACGTTTTCTGCATTATTTAGTTGAAGAATCTAAAAGGAATAGATGAATGGGAAAGCAGTATGAACTTAAATTCTTTGGTGCACACAGTATAAAAGATTTACAGTTATATCTTAATTATATTTCCATATTTACAAATAAATATTAAACATTAACCAGCTCTCAAAATGTTTGGTTAGGGACTAACTTTCCTCATAGAAAGCATGCAGGTAATAAAGGCAATGAAGTTGTTATTTTTAATACTTGCCAATGATAACTCATTTTTCAGACAGAAAAGCTATTGCTCTGCTCTACTATTGTGTGTTTTATATTTTCAGGGTATGCAGGCAGATTCAAGCCCGATGTCATGGACATCCCATAATGACCACACTATACAAAAACTCAAATTCTCATAGCATTAAGTTATGTTTTTATTATTTAATCTCATCTTTTAGTTTTATTTACCAGAGGAGATTGTATCTGGAAAGCTATTTAAAACTATAAATCTGTCAACAGTTGCTTTTACAGGAGTGACATGGGAAAAAGAAAGGATAGCATTAAGAGGGACAAAGGATGTATTACAAGGAACACTTGAAATGCAGGACTTCCCACCCCAAATACAGTGCTATCTGGATGCTCTATGTTGGCCTTAGCTCATGCTTACAAGGGAAAAGAAATATGAATTACTAATTTCAAATTGAAAAATGCCAGGAATGTAAGAACTGGAGGTTCCAACTTTTATTTGAAACCGAGGCAAATACATTTTATTAAAAACAAGACTGATAGGTGCACTCTTGTCAAGATGGAATTTTAGTGGCATTTCACAGACACACAACCTCGTTATGTAAGCAATGCTACATCAAAGTTCTGCTTATTGAGTTCATAAAACTCACGGGTGCTCAGGTTATAATTCTGAGAAATAATAGTGAAATAAGTCACATGTTCAATAGTTTCAGCTACAGTAATAGTTTTTACACTGCTCTACAGAATCTCCATTGTGCCCCAGAAGTAACAGCAGCAGGAGTAGGGAAAGGTATGTAGGTGGGACAGGCCCCAATCAAAACAGATTCATTCTTATCTTTTTTATATAATAGTGTTTCCACACAACATTTTATTTGAAGGAGGGGAAAAAGGTTCTGCTACTAAAATCTTTTGGAAACTACTCATCTTTAGTTTCAAAAATGATAGAAAAAACTAACATTGAATTCTAAAATAAAGCTTTCATGGAGAAATATAATCCTGGACTGGAATGAGGAGGTGGAAAGAACATATGATCATTTCTTGAAACAATATTTTGCTTTTATAGTTTCCAAGTGTAGCTAATGTAATCTTCATGTACTAGTCTTTTTAATTACTTATTCTCAATTAGAAAGCAAAGTCATCCAAGTAGTGACAACCTGATAAGAATGCCCTTTCCTTGCCAGCTTATATAAAGAAGCTTAAAAGCGTTCTTTTGTTTTGTTTTTTTCTTTTTTTCTGGAACTTCTCTTCAACATCACCCTGGGAATTCCCTTCACCACTCTCCTGTGTTGAACTGCTTACTTCCCGGATCCCATGCTTTTTCTTATTTTTGGTGGAACACACCCACCTAAAAAGGGGTACATGGAGATAAATTTGTTTTAGATCTTGCATGTCTGAAATGTATTTATTTCATCTTCACATTTGACTTCATGGTTTGACTAGATATAGAACTCTAGGTTGGAAATCATTTCCCCTCAGAATTTAGAAGGGTAGCTCTCCTGTCTTATGGCTTCTGCTGCCGCTACAGAGAATGCTGTGGCAATCCAAATTCTTGGTCCTTTGTATGTGACGGGCTGGGGCTGGACACTTGGTAGAATCTTTCAATACAGAAACATATTTCTTCAATTCTTAGAAATTCTGCTAGTTTTTTCTTCTCTGATTTTCTGTTTGCTCTGAGACGCCTGTTAGTCATCTGTACCCATTTCTCCAATTCTCATCTCTGTTTTTTTGTTTAATCTTCTGGGAGACTTACTCAATTTTTTCTTCCAATTCTACTGTGTTTAAAAAAATTTTACCTGAACATTTAAAAATCTGAATTAAAGAACAACTGACTATTTTTTGTAGAGCCCGTGGTACTTGTTTCATAGTTGTACTTTTTATCATCTCTATCTCCCCTGTGTTTGTTTTAGAGTGTCTTTCATATTGGAAGCTTTCTTCAAATATTGGTGATCCCTAGTATTCTGTTCATATTTAGGAAGGAGGCACTGAAATTCTAATTGGAAACTGTGTGCATGATGAGGCTTGTCAGTTGGTGGTCTGTACTTTGTAATTCTCCCAAATGTAAGTACCTGCAGAGTTGTTCTTTTAGACTCCAGAGAACAGTCTCCCAATCATCTGCTTATCTGGCAGCATGACGGGGGCAGAACAAGGGAGCGGGCTTGGAAGTCTTAGCATGAAGTATATCGCCTGGCGTTTAATACTTTGTTTTTGATTTGACATGTTACCTTTCCCCTCATCCTCATATGGAACTGGTTGCCTTTATGTCCAGAACATCTGTAGTTAGACTTCTCTAAAAAATAAAGCTCCAGTTTTCTGTTGGGGATTGTCTCCTGTCTGTGAGGAGCAGGGGAAAGAATCGAGGAGTGTACCACCAATACGTAAAGAATCACAACAAACCCTGTTTTCAGCCTTTCCTCTTTTTCCTCAAAGGTGCCCTATATTCTAATTTCTCGAGTCTTTCTTGACTTCTGTTGCAGCAATCAGCTGCTTCTTATTGGTTTCTCTTGCCTGTACGTTTCAGCATTCTCTAATCTGCTCATTTATTGTCCAGCTTCAAAAATTTAATTTATATTTTCATCTGTCATCTTCTTCCTCATTCTATTTGTCATTACTGGTTTATGCATTTCTTATTTTTTACTTTCATTTTAGTACAGTTTCAGAAGGGAACAGATGTAAATGAGTGTGTTCAGGTTACCATGTTTAATGAGAAGTTTCATGAATTTAATGATGTTCGGATAGTTTCTACAGGTTGCCCCCTACAGTCAATATCCCTGTGTCTCAGAAGCACCACGCAACATGCAGAGCCATGTGCTTGCAGAACCACGCCAGCATTCCATAGCTTGTGGCCTGGACCTCAATTTCTGAAGTACTTAATGATATGAAGATACGCTTTTGAATGTTTAATTTAAAATTAGTATTTGTCATAAAATAGATATGCATATCGAAGGGGAAGTCTGTATGCCTCCAACACACACGGTCACTGTAAAACTATTACTAATTTGACGATGTCTCTTACAATTGATGGCATCTCAGAATCAAGGATATAAGGTAGTACTTATCTGAAAGGGTTACTGGAAGACACAAACAAAATAATGCTTATAAAATCTTAAGAAAGAACAGTGGCAGAGAGATACTATGTGCCTATATTTTAGTGGCTCTTATTAGTTTTTCCAGCATGCTTTTGCATGACGAAATACTTTCCCACTAAACTTCTACTATTCTGTTAAGATAGGTTAGTATGTTAACATACCATAAAGTATATAAAATTACCAGAAAGCACATAACAAGTTGCTGGTTTATTATTTTTTAAAAAATATGTATATGTATAAATAGTTGCTGTTTTCTAAAAAAAGTGAGACGAGAGTCAGTTGGAAGTTCACAGCATCTGGACCTAGGAGGCACTTAATTTTTCATTTGGTCATTTATTCTTTTACTTAAAAAAGTTATAAAGCATCTCTTAAGTGCTTAAGTTCCACGGCTACAGAGATATGGTATAAATCCTCTCTTAGGGGAGCTTACAATGCAGCAGTTGCAGGTGACTAAGATGCAGGGCGTTGAGTGGCCCATGCAACAGAAGTCAGGAGATTCTTAATGGCTGATGTGGTTATACTGATTCTGGGGACATATTTAGTAGTATCATACTGAAAGTTACATACTGAGAGTATCATATTTCTATAAAACAGGGGGATTTGACTTCAGTTTAGAGGCCATGAAAGAAGGAATTCTTTGTCAAAAGGCATGTAAATACCTTTCTTTTTGCCACGGCATCCAGATGAATGCTGATCTGAAGGCAGGGTGTGGCCACCAAAGAGAGCACAGACACAGACACAAGGTTTCAGTCAGAAGAGACAGAGCTGTCCAGCAGGTATGACCAGCATTTTGATGTACAGACTAGAGAAATAAAGCCCTTTTTTGAAACTAATTTTTAAGGGCTCTGTTCTTAAAGTCTACACTGAGGAAGCACACATTCTAGGACTTTGTAATAACAGCCCTGAAATAAGAAAATGACTTGCGGACACACTGCAGAATAATAGCACCAAGACATGGGATTGAGATGTGAAAGTGAACCAGAATACTTCCCACAGCCATACTGCAGGAATGAGAAACTATCAGAAACTATTATAAGACAGATATGTCAGTAAAATCTGCTGAAGCTTTATTATACTTTATATGTAAAGTTATCAATAACTTTCCCCATCATCACCAAGTGTTAAGCCGAGGAACCCATTTTAGCTTAAAGCTACCAAAATAAACTGGCCTGGGTGGATCCTAACTCATTAGTCAAGATTCTCAAAAACAGTTACAGCTACTTTTACTGATTCTGTCTTAACAAATGTTTAAAAAAAAAATCTAGATATAAAAGAGAAATGTATATGGTATTATGGGATACAGAGCATGGGTATCTAATCTGGGCTGGAGGTGGTCAGAAATGACTTTCTGGATCTAAGTTAAGTGGCTGAAGAAGATTCAATTGAAAGTTGTATGAAGTTGCAGCTACATAAGAAAATGTTCTAAATATCCTTGTATTCTTCAACCAATAAGATAAATTTATCCCCATTTCAGAGGTGGAGAGGATGTATCCTTTAAAACAAAGGAGGCAATAGCAGCTGTGTAGGTGATAGGCAGGGGGGAAAAGCAAAGCATAATACTTCAAAGACAAGGTGTTACACAGGGAATGAAACTGATAGCAGGTCAATCTTCAATCTTTAATATGCTAATGTAAATGAATGTTATAATAATGTCCACAAATGAAGTCCAAGGGTCTCTTCAGAGAAATAAGGGAAGAAATAGAACAATCTTAAACAAAGCCCAATAGTCTCCCAGATTAAAGAAAGAATATTTCTTAGAGTTTTGCTTAAGATCACCAGTCCTTAAACAAAGCTTCTAAATTACTCATTAAAAAATGCAAAAAGATAAATCTAGATCATAAGTTACATTCTGCTCTCATACTAAACTTCCATTTGGCATCTGTTAGTTTCTAAATGTAGGCAACAAGACCTGGCAAAGAAACACACCCATTTCTGGTCTGGTCTTTGCTTATCCCTTGCATTGCCTGATATCACTAAAAGAATTTTGATTTTATACTATAAAAAGGAAAGCAGTAAGGAAGTCAACCAACATGGCAACATAGAAGGTTCCTGAACTTCTCTCTTCCTGCAGATATACCAAATGTACACACGTGGAGCAACCCTCTCTGACAGACTCCTATATATTGGGCAAAAGAGAAAATACATTGAAATGGGTAGAAAGGCTGACAGGCACTCTTGCTATAAAAACTCACTATTTCTGGCACAGCAACATACAATCTGGAGAAAATCCCCTTACTCCCAACTTCTCCCTGAGGAGTGAAGGGTTTGGACCACACATCTAGGGCCCCACCTGAAGACTGGATCCCAAAACATCTAGCTCTGAAAGCCAACAGGGTTGGCATACATGAGACCCATAAGACTATGTAGCAAACAAAGACACAGTGCTCCATGGCAGGATGAGCACTCACTGCAACTATCCCCCCAGGGCTTAGCAAGAGGGAACAGACAAAAAAGCACATCTTCTAGTCTTTCCCTGAAAGGGGTCTTAATGCCTACTTTACAAGCTGCTGCCTGAGGGTCTGGCATCTAATTAGAGCATGAATTTTAGGGTAGGCTGCAATCCGTGGGGGAAACTGGAAGACATTTCCCTGCCTTCTCTTTCTGGCTTGCTCAAACTATAAAACCAAGTCGCCAGTATCTCCCCGGAAGGACCTAGTACATGTCTGGTAACCCAGTTTTGAACTATCAGAAAGAGAAATTAAGAAAACAATCTCATTTATAATAGCTTCAAAAAGAATAAAATACTTAGAAATAAATTTATCCAAGGAGATAAAAAACATCTGTACACTGAAAACTATAAGACAGTGATGAAAGAAATTGAAGAAGATGCAAGTAAATGGAAATATATTCCATGTTCGTGCACTGAAAGAATTAATATTCTTGAAATGTCAATAGTACCCAAAGTGATCTACAGATACAATGCAATCCCAATCAAAATTCAAATGGCATTTTTCACAGAATAGGACAAATAATCCTATGATTTGTATGGAACCACAAAAGACCCTGAATAGTCAAAGTAATCTTAAGAAAGAAGAACAAAGGGGTGCCTGGGTGGATCAGTCAATTAAGTGTCTGCCTTCGGTTCAGGTTATGGTCCCAGGGTCCTGGGATCCGAGCCTCAGGTTGGGCTTCCTGCTCAGTGGGGAGCCTGCTTCTCCCCTTGCTTGTGCTCAATCTCTCTCTCTCTCTCTCTGTCAAATAAATAAAATCTTAAAAAAAAAAAAGAACAAAGCTAGAGGTATCCCACTTCCTGATTTCAAATAATCTTACAGAGCTACAGTAATCAAAACGGCACAGTATTTGTATAAAAACAGACACATACATCAATAGAACATAACAGCCCAGAAATATACCTGTGCATATGTAGTCAATTAATTTTCAAAAGGAACCAGAAATGGGGAAACAATGGGGAAAAGTGTCTTCAATAAATGGTGTTGGGAAACCGGGTATTCTCATGCAAAAGTAGGAAACCCAACTCCTATCTTATACCATACACAAAAATCAACTTGAAATGTATTAAACACTCGAACATAAGACCTGAATCTATATATAAAATTCCTAGAAGAAAACATAGGGAGTAAGCTCCATGACACTGGTTTTTCTTGGTGATGATATTTTGGATTTGACACAAAAGGCAAAGGCAAACAAAAGCAAAAATAACAACCAGGACTACATCAAACTAGAAAACTACTGCACAGCAAAGAAGACCATTAACCAATGAAATGGTAACCTATGGAATAGGGGAAAATATTTGCAAACCATATTTCCAAAAAGGGGTTAATATCCAAAATATACACGGTACTCACATAATAGCAAAAAAGCCAAATAACCCAATTTAAAAAAACAGGCAAAGGACCTGAATAAACATTTTCCGAAAGAATATATACAAATAGTCAACAGGTAAATGAAAAGGTACTCAACACCACTAATCAGGGAAATGCAAACCAAACCACAATGAGATATCAAGTCACACCTGTTAGAATGGTTATTATCAAAAAGAAAAGAAATACAAATGCAGGTGGAGATGTGGAAAAGAGGGAACCCTTGTGCACTGCTGGTAGGAATGCCAACTGGTACAAGCATTATGGAAAACAGTATGGAGGTTCCTCAAAAATTTAAAAACAGAACTACCATATGATTCAGGAATCCCACTTCTGGGTATATATCCAAAGAAAATGAAAGCATTATCTTGAAGAGATATCTGTATTTCCATGTTCTTTGCAGCATCAATTATGATGGCCAAGGTATAAAAACAATCTAAGTGTCCATCGATAGATGAATGGATAAACACAATGTGGGGTGTATGTGCGTGTACAGGCACAAATTAGGCAATCTGGAAGAAATGGATGCATTCCTAGAGACATATAAACTACCAAAACTGAACCAGGAAGAAATAGAAAACCTGAACAGACCCATAACCTGCAAGGAAATTGAAGCAGTAATCTAAAATCTCCCAACAAGAGTCTAGGGCCAATGGCTTCCTAGGGGAATTCTACCAAACATTTAAAGAAGAATTAATACCTATTCTTCTGAATCTGTTCCAAAAATAGAAATGGAAGGAAAACTTCCAAACTCCTTCTATGAGGTCAGCATTACACCTTGACCCCCAAAACCAGATAAAGACCCCACCAAAAAGGAGAATTACAGACCAACATCCTTGATGAACACAGATGCAAACATTCTCACCAAAATACCAGCCAATAGGATCCAACAGTACAGTAAAAGGATTATTCACCAGGACCAAGTGGGATTTATTGCTAGGCTGCAAGGTTGGTTCAACATCTTAAAATCAATCAACGTGATACACACTACATTAATAAAAGAAAGGACAAGAGCCATATGATCCTCTGAATAGATGCAGAGAAAGCATCTGACAAAGTACAGCATCCTTTCTTGATTAAAACTCTTCACAGTGTAGGGATAGAGGGAACATTCCTCAATATCATAAAAGCCTTATATGAAAAGTCCACAGCGAATATTATTCTCAATGGGGAGAAACTGAGAGCTTTTCCCCCAAGGTCAGGAACACGGCAGGGATGCCCACTATCACCACTGCTGTTCAACATAGTACTAGAAGTCCTAGCCTCAGCAATCAGACAACAAAAACAAATAAAGGGCATCTGAAACAGCAAAGAAATCAAACTCTCGGAAACTCAAAAGACTCCACCCCAAAATTTCTAGAAGTCATACAGTAATTCAGCAGAGTGGCAGGATATAAAATCAATGCAAAGAAATCAGTTGCATATCTACATACTAACAATGAGACAGAAGAAAGAAAAATTAAGGAGTTGATCCCATTTACAACTGTACCTAAAACCACAAGATACCTAGGAATAAACCTAACCAAAGAGGCAAAGAATCTGTACTCAGAAAACTACAGAACACTTATGAAAGAAACTGAGGAAGACACAAAGAAATGGAAAAACGTTCCATACTCATGGATTGGAAGAACAAATATTGTTAAAATGTCTATGCTACCTAGAGCAATGTATACATTTAATGCAATCCTTATCAAAATGCTGTCAACTTTTTTCACAGAGCTGGAACAAATAATCCTAAAATTTGTATGGAACTAGCAATGACTCCAGATAATTAAAGGAATGTTGAAAAAGAAAACCAAAACTGGTGGCATCACAATTCCAGCTCTATTACAAAGCTATGAACATCAAGACAGTATGGTACTGGCTCAAAAACATACATATAGATCAATGGAAAAGAATAGAGAACCCAGAAATGGACCCTCAACTCTACAGTCAATTAATCTTCGACAAAGCAGGAAAGACTAGCCAATGGAAATAGATAGTCTCTTCAACAGACGGTGTTGGGAAAATTGGACAGCCACATGCAGAAGAATGAAACTGGACCATTCCCTTACACCATACACAAACACAGACTCAAAATGGAGGAAAGACCTAACTATGAGACAGGAATCCATCAAAATTCTAGAGAACAGAGGTAGCAACCTCTGTGACCTCGTCCGCACCAACTTCCTGCTAGACACGTCTCCAAAGACAAGGGAAACAAAGGCAAAAATGAACTATTGGGACTTCATCAAGTTAAAACCTTTTGTACAGCAAAGAAAAGTCAATAAAACCAAAAGGCAACCTACAGAATGGGAGAAGATATCTGCAAATGACATAGAAGATAAAGGGCTGGTATCCAAAATCTATAAAGAACTAATCAAATGCAACACCCAAACAACAAATAATCCAACCAAGAAATGGGCAGAAGACACGAGCAGGCGTTACTTCAAAGAAGACATCCAAATGACCAACAGATACATGAAAAAATGCTCAACATCACTCAGCATGAGGGAAATATAAATCAAAACTACAATAAGATACCACCTCACACCAGTCAGAATGGCTAAAATTAAGTCAGGAAACGACAGATGTTGGCGAGGATGCAGAGAAAGGAGAACCCTCCTACACTGCTGGTGGGAAGGCAAGCTGGTACAGCCACTCTGGAGTACAGTATGGATGTTCCTCAAAAAGTTTAAAATAGAGCTACCCTATGACCCAGCAATGGCACTACTGGGTATTGACCCCAAGGATACAAATGTAGTAATCCAAAGGGAAACCTGCACCCCAATGTTTATAGCAGCAATGTCCACAATAGCCAAATTATGGAAAGAGCCCAGATGTCCACTGACAGATGAATGGATAAAGAAGATGTGGTGTACATATATATATATACACACACACACATATACACACACACACCATGGAATACTAAGCCATCAAAAAATGAAATCTTGCCATTTGCAACAATGTGGATGGAGCTAGAGGGTATTATGCTAAGTGAAGTAAGTCAATCAGAGAAAGACAATTATCATACGATCTCACTCATATGTGGAATTTAAGAAACAAAAGAGGAAGAGAGGAAAAAATAAAATTATCATACGATTTCGCTCATATGTGGAATTTAAGAAACAAAAGGGAAGAGAGGAAAAAATAAAACAAGAAGAAACTAGAGAGGGAGACAAACCATAAGAGACTCTTAATCATAGGGAACGAACTGAGGGTTGCTGGAGGGGAGGGGGCCGGGGGGGATGGGGTAACTGAATGATGGACATTAAGGAGGGCATGTGATGTGATGAGCATTGGGTATTATATAAGACTAATGAATCACTGGCTTCTACCTCTAAACTAATAATACATTATATGTTAATTAATTGCATTTAATAAAAATTAAAAAAATAAACAACAAAAAATAAAGATGTATACTATCTTCGAAGTCTAAAGTGCATGTCTGAAGTTCCAAACTTTCCTCACAAACTATAAAGTTTTATGGACAGACTTCCGAAGTTTTCATCATTGATGATTTATGAATCTTTTCTAGAATTTTTTTATGACATAGCTTACTTGAAAGATTCAGAATTAAAAACACACATTGTTTAAAGAGGAGCAATGCAAACTCTTATTACAACACCAGAAAATAATACAGATAGCCACGGAAAGGAGAAGGGTATTTTTGATATAAATCTGTCCTTTGTCTACTAAGACAGTAACTCAGGGTTCCATAAGAGGTGACAGTTATTTTGTTCTTCATGGATGCATGAATCAGTAAATGACCCACTGTATAACTGTTAAGTGAACTTGAGTTCTAATCACAAAAATATTAAGAATGTAGTTCTAGCTAGAATCACATAAAGAACAAGGTGGGGCATGAGAACATAAGGCCAAAAGAATCCCAATATTTTAGCACAGTATTTTTAGGTAACCTGGATGCCATTTAGTAATGGTTCCTCAGTTTTTAAATCTGCCTTTCCTAAGTTATTTTCATAGGGGCAAGCAAGAAAGAACCTTATCCACAAATGTCATGCTTTGAGCTTTTCTAGTTTGTATGGAATTACTTAAGAATGATCGTGTATTGCTGCCCTGTACCTACTGGGATATATTCCAAATAGATATATGTCCAAGAGACTTGTCAGCAAATTGTTATCATTTAAAAATCCTGGGGCTCCTGGTGGCTCAGTAGGTTAAGCAGTCAACCCTTGATCCCAGCTCAGGTCTCCAATCTTGTGGTTGTGATTTCAAGCCCAGCACTGAGCTCCACACTGGGCATGGAGCCAACAACAACAACAACAACAAACAAATAAATAAAAATAAAAATCCTCAGCTATCTTCTGAAGATTTTAAAAATAGAAAATACTGTAAGTGAAAAAAATTAGTTGCTTTAAATTTCTGTCTTACCATTTTATAATGTGGGCATATTTGTGTTTTCTATAGACAGTTTCCTCTAATTTTAGCTCTAATACTGTTTAAAAATAATAGGTACTAGTATAAACTAAGAGTCACACATATATGTAAAGATAGAAAGGCTCTCAGGAATTATTTCTTTCAATATAAAGAAATAGAAATACAAAGAAATTAAGACCTGTCTGAAGTCATAAAGTGACTTGGCAGCAGAACTTAGAGAATGAGACTCCATTACAACACTGACAATATGTGATATGACAAGGTTTTTGAATCAGAGAAAACTTTAAAAATGTAAAAGCTTCTTTCTGTAATGTAGTTCTTCATTTAAAATGTCCCTCCCCTCATCTATCACGTCCTAGTACAGTTCTCCTGTGTTTTAAAACACGGACACAGTACTGCCATTGTGTAGTGTGTGATCTGCATATAAAATACCCCATGTCCCCACTTAAAACTGCTCCTGTTGAGTAGGGAGTCCCAGTTTCTGAGAAGAATGTTTTTCTATTCATCCAGGCAGAATATCTGATTCAAATACAGTAGCATAATGTTCAAAAAAAAGAGAATGGTTTTCTTCATGGTTAACAGTTCTTTGAGGGAATAATTCTCCCTTGCCATTAAAAGTTATAAATCACCACAATTACAAACTGAGGACAAAAATAAACTATTGAGCAAATATGGTGATTTTTATCTATAAACATTTACAAAGCATAAATTAATACCAAATAGATCTTTTTCTAGAAATAATACATTTAATACCTTATTAAATATATTTTGAAAGAAAAAATTGATAATTCATTGAAATTAAAAATTTCTGCTCTACGAAATACACTAAAGTGAAAAAATAAGCCATAGCTAGGAGAAAATTTTTAGAAAACACACAAAAAAAACACAAATGTAATAAAGAAGTGGCATCTAAAATATAAAAAGAACTTTTAAAATTCAAATAAGAAAGCAAATGACCCAATTAAAAAATGGGCAAAAGATCTGAACAGATAGCTTACCAAAGAAGATAGCAAATAAGCATATGAAAATATGCTAAACATATGCCATTAGGGAACTGCAAATTAACAATGAGATACCACTACATGCATATTAGGATGGCTCTGATCTAAGACACTGGCATCATCAAATGCTGTTGAGGATATGCAGCAATAAGCACTTTCATTCACTGCTGATGGAAATGCAAAATGGCACAGCCACACTGGAAGATAGTCTGTCGGTTTCTTATAAAAGTAAACATAAGTATTTACCCCCGAGAGTTAAAATCTTAAGTCCATAAAAAATCTTCATGTAATGTTTATAGCAGCTTTAATCACCCAAACTTGTAAGCAACCAAGATGTTCTTCAGTAGGTGAATGGATAAACAAACTATGGTACATGCAGACAGTGATATATTGTTCAACAGTAAAAAGAAATAAGCTATAAAGCCACAAAAAGACATGGAGGAAACTTAAACACATTACTGTGTGAAATAAGATTCCAACAGTATTGCATTCTGGAAAAGGCTAAACTATGGAGGCAGTAAAAAGTTCAAGGGTTTGGGATGAAGGAGGTAGGGATGAATAGGTGAAGCACACGAGATTTTTAGGGCAGTGAAATTATTCTACATGATACAGTAATGGCAGATACAAAAGACATGATACATTTGTCAAATCCATAGAAAGTACACCATCAAGAGTGAACCCTAATGTAAACTATGGGCCTTAGTTAATGATAATTTATCAATATTGGCTCAACAATTTTTAACAAACATACCATAATAATGCAAGATATTAATGATGGGGGAAACTGGGAGGAGACAATAGGGTAAACGGGAACTCTGCATCTTCCACTTATTTTTCTGTAAGCCTAAAATTGCTCAGAACTAAAATCTATTCAGGTACCTGGATGGCTCAGTTAAGCAGCTGTCTTCAGCTCAGGTCGTGATTTCAGGGTCCTGGGATCAAGCCCTGCGTGGGGCTCCCTACTCAGTGGGGAGTCTGCTTCTCCCTCTTCGTCTCCTCCCCCCGTCATGCTTGCTCTCTCTCTCTCAAAATAAGTAAAATCTTTAAAAAAAAAACAACCCTAAAATCTATTAGTAAAATTATTTACTAATTTTACTAATTATTAAAAATGGCATTTAAGAGATAATTCTAGCTATCAAAAGCATATCTTATAGTAAGGTAGGAGAAACACTTCTAATTTTTCTAGTGAGATAAATGTTTGGAGATGAGATTTCCATACAGAACTTTCCAGTCATAAACATGCATCACTGAAAAAGAAAAAAAAAATTTGGTCCTTTGATAATAGAAAATAGTACTTTTCAAATTTTGTACACAAATAGTAGAGAAATATGATGTAAAGTATGTATATCATAATTTTAGGGGTCAGGCTTAAGGATTGGTGATGAAATATTTTTCTTTGAAAGTTCTTTAGCTGATGACTTCTATAACTAATACATTTCCAAAAATTTTACCTAAAATTTTATCTAAAAATCTAATAAAGAAAGGCTCCTTACGAAGGGCAGAAATTGGTTATTAATTTTATTCTCTATCTCAGTTGTCTTTTTCGTGCCTGGGAAGAAAACTCAATTTTCTGTATTTTTAACTATGAATTTCCTCCTACACTGGGGCCTTCAACCCAAAATTCCTACTTTCCTTGCTTCCTTCCTCCCTCTTTCTTCTCTCTCTCTCTCTCTCTTTCTTTTTAAAAAGTAATCTCTATCCTCAATGTGGGGCTTGGACCCATGACCCTGAGCTGAGATTAAGAGTGGCATGCTCCACTGACTAAACCAGCCAGGTGCCCCAAACCAAAATTCTTTTAGGAACAAATCCTTGTTATCAAACAAAATCTTACAGATTAAAATTGAGCTGCCCCAACTGAAGTCCAGGTGAGGGGCTCTAGGATCTGGACCTGAGACAACTCCAAAGGACCCTAATGCTTTCAGAGATAAAATTTTAAACTGTCCTCTAAAATATAAGGACTTCCCAATTATAAAATCACTTACTATAGGGTTTTCTACTACCATTACCTACCTTTTAGCTTCCACCCCAAAGTCCCGATGCTAATAAGGCTCAGTAAAATATAATAGCAGTGTTTAAGATGAGGTTAGACTAATACCAGAGTCAATAAAACGTATTATGCAATTTGATTATAACCGTGTGAAAATGTAATTGCATACAATAGAAAAGATTGGAAGTCCTTTCAACAAATTGTAAATACTTTTATTTATGTTCATTGGATGTTTTTTAATGTAAAAATTGTTGGCGTAGAATAAATCTTTTTTACAAGGAAACTTGAGCCCTTCAAGTATCTTGAAAGTGAGCAGAAGAGGGAAGGTAAAGGAGTTAAGAGCAAGAAAGCTACAGGAAGCAGACTGGAATACTCTGGAGCTTTTTTTTTTTTTTTTTTTTTTTTTTTTTTTTTTTTTTTTTTTTTTTTTTTTTNTTTTTATTCAGTTGTTTTTAAACAACCTGAACTTTGACCAGTTAGAAATTTATTTGGGAGAGTAAAATTTTTTAAAATGCAGATACCCCCTGAAGTAAATACTGATTATTGGCTTTATAGTGATTTGATTCAAACAGATTGTTTTCTGAGACAACTCACTGGGATTGTCAAAAAAACCACTCAGAAAAACAGGTCTGGAGGATACTGGGGGTGGGACAGCAAACTTGGAAGACAAACAGTGATAAATGAGACAAACTTTGTCTAATTTAATCTTGCATAGGGCTTGCTCTGTGCCTAAAAAAGAAAACAAAATCTCCCTTTTTTCCCCTGTTGATTGGCTTAAACAGTGCATGTTCTAATGCTTGCAGGAGCTAAAACTTATGTTTACTCTTTTGAGATTATTTATACTAGGGATGTAATACATTTCAGGGGACTTGCATGGGAAACTATCCATCACAGAACCACTTGGGGTAGGATCCCAATCATAGCCATATTAAACCAAATTTTATACTATGCTACACCATATTAATGTTGAACTTCAATGTGTTTCAATTTTTATATAATTTATAATGCAAAAACATCAACCAAGTCTTGTCCTTGAATTATTTTATTATGTCCCTAAAATTAAATCGATTTCTAGTTTTTTATACAAGTACAAAATGAATGAAAATATTAATGTAAATTGCTTTATATAATAAATGTACTAAAATTTTGTAAGTAAATATTTTTGAAGAAAAAAGCCCAATTTAAAGGCACTGAAGGTGTAATCTACCCATGAAACTATCCCATAGGGTTCAAAATTAAAGTGGACTAAGCATGGCAGGAATTTTTTGATGTGCTGTACAAAGCAGATGCACAATAGTAATTTCATAAATAAATGAGAGGCGAAATCATAGCTTAAGTCTCTTTTATTAAACTATAAGGAAGCTATAAACAAATCATCAGACCAGCTTTTGTCAACCTGTGCATGTGTGAATATTTCATGCCAATTATGATCAACTTGGTTGTATAACAAGAAAGTTGATTTTTAATTGACAAATTTTAGGTTTATTTCCCCCTAATCTCCAGTTCTGACATAGGCTTATGGCACACAACAGCAACAACAACAGACATGCTGGGGACTGCTATTTTTATATCTGAGAGTATTTGTGTGACCTTTTATATTTTTAAGGATTCTGGCAAGAAGTTAACATTAGGCAAACTAAATACAATTCTTGATTTTAAATATAAAACCACTCGTTAAGGACTCTTTTGAAGTGAATAAAAAATATGCCAGAGGGCTACTTTTGCTACTGATGAAAGAATGTCTTGTCCTAATGCCAAAAAGAGTTTAAGTGATTTTTTAAAATTCTGATGAAAAAGAGAGCATAATTAATTTATGATTTGAAACTTCCACAATGGTAAATGTGGCATGTGCATTATACCTAATGTCTTGAATAAGGAAACCTTCCTACAAATATAAAAGCAAAATTCATTTTCCAGATTTTAATAGCAAAAAAGAGAGTTAACTATTGTTAAAGAACACCAGTAATAATATTTGGAGGTTGGAAACATAAACAAAACAAAACAAGACAGCTCTGAAAGTCTTAATAATTCTTTCTACTTTTCTTTCTAGCTTAAGGAAAGGTTAGATTTTGTTTTTAAATTTCTAAAACGTAGTGAAGGTTATACTTAAGAACAACTTAATGGCTGCACTGCAATTCTGAACCTTCATTTGATAGAGTTTTGGTAACATTTTAATAGAATGATGCCTTTGAGAACTCAGAATTACTGTCATTTGGGGATGAAGAATGAGAACATCCCATTGTCACCATCAGACACCAAATGACATTTAGTACTTTTGTCATTAGTGTTAGATTTCTGAGCCTTACCTAGAATCCTGGGTTTAATCCTAACCTAAATGAAAGGGCACAGTAATTAAGTATGCTTATTTCCTAAGTGATTATTCTAGAAGCGCCTGGGTGGTGCAGTCGGTTATGTGCCTGACTCTTGGTTTTGGCTGGGGTCATGATCTCATGGTCATGGGATCAAGCCCCATGTCGGGCTCTGTGCTCAGCCTGGAGTCTGCTTTGGATTCTCTCTCTCCCTCTGCCCCTCCTGCTCGTGCTCTCTCCTCTCTCTGAAATAAATAAATCTTATAAAAAAAAAATCCTCAACTTTCTAAAGTTGCTAGGTTCACTTCTCTTAACCAACAAAATTTATGTTAAAACAAGTTAGAATTAAGTTGTATACTAGTAACTAGTATTACCTTGAAGAATATGCTGATACAGGGATATTATGTTAACAGTTTGTAAGGAAACATTAGCTTTACACTATTGAGAGTAAAAAATAGTATACATGTTTAACAGGGAAAAAAATAAAAACAGGGATTACAAATGTTTATAAATATAAACTAGTTGAAATAAATACTGCATGTAACTATGAAACAGTTTGAATTTAAAGAACACACTATTAAGACTAAAAAATATGAATACACATGAATTATGAGTATTCATAAAATCTAAGGCAACGAAATATGAAAAAATTAAGCTGACTGTGGATTTTTTCATATTAAAGACCAATTAGTTAGACTGAATTTGCTGATTATAAAAAATATAACAAAAATGACTTACTGAGCACTTGCTATGTACTTACAAGGATAAGTCCCTTATAGGAATTATTTCATCTAATATGGACAACAGATCTATGAAGTAGAGACTTTTCTTATCCTTATTTACATATAAGGAAACTGATCACAAGGTAAGAAATGGGCATACTAGGCATTTGAATTTAGATATTTCTCATTCCATAACCCATTTGCTTAATTATAATGCAGTTTTGCATAGTAAAAAATATTCTTTTTTAAACATTTTTTTTTTTTTTAAGAGAGGGAGAGAGTGAGAGAGGAGAGGCAGAGGGAAGGACAATTTCAAGCAGGCTCCACGCCCAGTGAGGAGCCCGATGCAGGGCTCAATCCCACAACCCTGAGATCATGACCTGAGCTGAAATCAAGAGTTGGACACCTAACCAACGGAGCCACCCAGGCGCCTGGTAAAAAATAGTCTTAGAAGAATAAATAGTTTTTACATATATTTGTGGCATACTTTTCATATACGGATCAATTAGAATTACTAGAAATTAGCCTTCCATCACCTCAAATAACCAAACAAAAATATCCAACGCTACCAGAATCTATAAATACAGAATTAATAGCATGCTTTACACATCTTTTTAAAACTGTGCTCCTCTCAAGTTAGTAGGACCCCTAAATTTTATCACTCTTTTGAAGATGAAGAAATACAGATTAAATGTGCAAAAATTCTGGGGAACCAGCATGTGTCAATAGAGACTGGGAATCTGGAAGAGGAGAAATAAGATAGAATGTTAAAATGCTTAAATCAGCATTACTACTGGCTTGAGTAATTCTTCACAGAAACAGATTTAGCCTGGAACCCAGGTTTGGGTTCTAGATTATTAGATCTTGACTAACTTGTTGCCTTGTACACTGCTTCCTTATAAAGGGTTTCAGTATTTGGTTATAAAATGCTCTATTAAGTTTGTTGCTAGTCAGCCTCTCATTCAACATCCATTTCCTTTCTGACTAATGCTTCTTATAAGCTGACAACAGCTTTAAACATCTGGCAAGGAGTCAGTAATACAGGTTCATAGCACAAGGTGTTCTGGAAAATTATTTGCTTTGGTGTAAACATCCTATCTGAAATAGCCTTCAGGTAAGTTGAATCAAGGTTCTTGTATTGCCAGCTTGAGTAGATGCTGAAGTTTGGAAATACAGAGGATGTTTACATCTCCATATGTTGGAAGTTTAAAAAACTACATTGAAATGAACATTATAACCTTGTAACTTTCGCTTACTTTCCTAACAGAGAGTTTAGGGAAAAAGTGGACTGGTGGCTTATTTCCATTTTACAAAACTTTTTATCATAATGCTTCCAGAATCACAGGTATTGAACTTGACTAACTGTTGTTAAGGAAGTGGAAAAGCAGAGAAACCAAAGTTCTCAGAAAAAAAAAAATAATAAAAAGTGGGAATCTCTGAGCCGGTAAAATTTTCATTTCCATTCAATGCAAAATTGCGAAAGTTTGCTAAGCAGAATTTTATTAAAATCTGAATTCTATGCACTATCAGTCTTTTAATGTTCCTATTCTTCTGGTGCTATGATTAGGATCTGTAGGCCACAATGGCAAATATACAGAGACAGTGACTAAGACCTCAAGATCCCAGGTTTCCAGAAGCACTGTAAAGGAAACAAAACCATGTTATATATCCCTGGAAGTTCAATCCCTAAGAGATTGCTTATACAATTAATTTAATCTATGATGGGTATATAACATAGATTTTTAATGCTAAGAAGGATCACAGAGACCATATTCCCACCTCCCCTGCTAAAATACTAAAACTGAGTTCTAGAAATGATAACTGATTTGACCCAACAAATACTGTAATACATGGCCGAGATAGGATGAAAGTTGAAGTCTTGGCTTTTGCCAAACTTCTTCACTTAGTATGTAGATTGTAAAATTGTGGGGACAGGGGCGGGGAAGGGGTGGTGGGCTGGGTTTAAAAGTTACAGCCTAAATATCTGCTTTTGGTATATGCTGATTTTTGCTCTGAGGATTCCATCATAATTCATTTGTAACAGGATAGCCACATTTTAGCAACTGACGAGCTGTGGAGATAATGTATTGGCCTGAGGAGCTTATATTCAACATTATAGGTGATAAGATGGCTCAGAGGGCATAAAGCACCTGGCTTACAACATTTTGGCCATTCATACCAGGTGCTGGACCTCATGGCTGGTTTAACAGTGCACAAAAGACACCATTTTGTTCTTGTTTTAAAGAAAGGCAGACTGCTACAATGCAGTGCCTCATTTGTATGTGTCTCTTGGAAGCCTGACCACCCTACGTTCTCCTACAAAGGCTACTTGAGAGCTTGTCTGGAGGTTCTAGCAGTGGAGCACAGCTACTCATATACCCTTAACCAAAGAAGGGTCCTCTTCAACTGACCACGCAGCTTTGGGATGCACAGGGAGCGGTGAAGGAGGAAGAAGACACCTGCCTAGCCAGCCAGATCAACTGAATCAACCCTAATGATCAATGGGGTGACAGACGTCACAGTCAGATCACCCTCACATCCAAAGACATTACACAAAAGACATCTTTAATACTTCCATCTCCCCCCATAATTTATAATAAATAACAAATTCCCATAATTTATCCCATTCACATAACATGTTTGTCCAAGGGTTCATGAAGTAAATCTTGAAGTCACAGAAAGTAGTTTATCTTCTTGGGATGTAAAATCTAAATTTCTTTATTCAATGCATACACACATCAACTTTATATAAGCTACTGTGCTAGGCACTCTGAGGGATATTTAAAAGTGGATAAGCCAAAAATGAGGCAGTCTTATAGAGATGTGAAGGTTGTGTCCATACAAGGATGTCCACCAGAGGGGGCAAATATAGACTGAAATGGGGACTCTATGAAAGCTCATGCTCTGCTTAATACACCTTTTGCTCTGGCAGGTAGCTGTCATTAAGTGGGGCAAAGGAGCACCTGTTTCTAATTCACGTAATAGTGCTGGGTAGGCTAATGGTGATTTTGGACACAGAACACCACCAATCTTTGATAACACAAGTTTGATTGCAATATTTTTTATTAACTTTTTCAATGGTTCTCCAATGCTTAAAGGAGAAAAAGCAAGTTTAGGTGATATTCAAGATCCTTCATATTTGTCTTACCTACTTTTCTTGTTTTATCACCTACTACTTCTCGATTCTCATAGGGTTAAGATACTCAAATAGGTAATGTATACAAAAACGCATTTAAAACTAGTTATATTTCAACCTTTAACCAGATCTAGGACACACCCTGTTCTTTTATGCATCTTTGCCTTTCTATCAGCCAGGAATGCTCTCTCCCCAGCCCCACTTGACTTAGGGAACTCCTATTCACCCATTAACACTCAGATCAACTACCCCCTCACTCAAATCCAGCTAGTGTGAATCACACCCTCTTCTTTCTCCCATAGTATTCTGCACATCATTAGATCATGCCGCATGAACACATTATATGGAACTTAGTCATTCATGTTTTCCCTTCAAAACTGCAGGTCTTATTCTCACTATATGGAAAATACAGTACATGATGAATAAAGAAAAACATAGTTCCTAACTTCAAGTAGCTTATACTTGCTTGGGAAGCTGACAACAGGGTAACTAAAGATAATCACACATAAGATAAGTACACATAAAAAGGTAAAGATGTTTCATATCTGCTGCTTAGTTTGCTAAGTCACTGTCCATTAGAGCAGGCAAACCTTTACTAAAGATTCAGATATGTCAAAGAGAATAATGAAACACTTTCAAAGACTCCTCAGTTGACTCCAAGGCATGAAGAGATTATGAAAAGTCTTTCCGGAGGAGCTGAAAGATTTGGTTTCTGGTACTGGGTTTGTCACTTATTTGCTGTGGGACTTCAGACAAATCCACTGTTTTTGCTTGGCTCTAGTTCTCTTAGTATAGCTCGATTTTCATAGGGTTAAGATAAATAGATAATGTATACAAAAACGCATTTAAAACTAGAAAATACCTCTCTTGGTGAATGCTAAAACTGACATTTTTTGTTGGCAGAATGACAGATTCAACACATAAATCTAGGATTCATCCAACATTAACATCCACTGACCGTGAGATAATGGTTGCTTTGCTGGATTCCAAGAAGCAAGAAGATTCTGCTGCAGAGAATCTTACAGTTTGTTTGGGGAGACGAAATGGCTGCTCATCTCAAAATAACTACAAGGAAAAATGTCCAAAGAGCTAAACAAGTAAAACAGAAATCGGTATAAAAGAGTTCAAAAAGAGAAGTCACTTCTGGTGGGGTGGTCATGATGTTTTAATGATAAAGCAGTGCTTTCAGTAGGTTGTGTAAGAAAAGAGTACTTGGAAACTCTGGGGGTATAGAATTTTAGGGTAAGTGCACAAAAAGGAGTAGAGAGATACAAGGATCTCAAATAAGAACAGTAGACCAGTTGGTTCTAACAGTACATATTCATAGGGAAGCTTCTGAATAGGCAGGACAAGTAGGTTGCAGACAGTGTACAGGAAGTTGTTAAGTACTGTGGCACTCTGCTTCACTCTGGGGACAGGAAGAGGGCTGCCAGCGTGCTCCCTAACAACACTAACCAGAGGGCCTGGGACCAACTCACAGATGCTCTTTATTATCATCTCTGACGTGTTGTTAGATAGAGTCAATCTGCCAAATTTAAATACATTGATCCTGATTTTTAGTTTGGGGAAAACTGCCACAAGAGATTTCATGTAGGAAGAGTATAGACATCATAAATGGCTATGATTTTTTTTTCCTGTTTTCACTGTGTTGGAGAAAAGAGAGAAAAAGTCAGAAGGAATATTAATCGGCAAGATAGAAAATTAATTTAAGGTTGTCTCTTTATTAGCTCAAGCATGGTGACCAGAACCTTCTTAAATTAATGGGGCACATTGGAAGGTAATTTTTTAATGTCAAGCTGCCATTAAGACCTTGAGCATTAGACCCAGAAGGGCAGAGACTACAAAACAAAATCCAGGGCAAGACACAGGATTTAAGTAAAACAAGAATAAACAGACTAAATTTACATGAAGTTAAAGCTTTTTAAAATCTTAGTGTGGAATGTATTTAACATATTGCTTTAAGAAGAACTTCTAGCACTAGGTTCATCAGATTACCCTAAAAAATCACCATATTAAGCAGATGTTATATTCTTTAGAAAAGAACAAGAAGCAACTCATTTATAATTTAGCTTTCAGGAGGTTAAGATGGCGGAGGAGTAGGGGACACCTTTTTCAGCCGGTCCCCTGAGTTGAGCTGGATAGGTACCAGACCAGCAGGAATATCCACGGAATCAGCCTGAGACGCAGGAAGATACATCTGGATCTCTACAAATGAACATCTCCAGCGCTGAGTAT